>NW_017731382.1:4546857-4576672 GCF_001890085.2 Hipposideros armiger
AGTGAAGCGACGTCCTCCACAACTAGACTGAAGAACAAAAGGACAGCAACTTGTCTGTTCCCCTTCCCCCAATTCCCCAGCTCTGTTCCCATCCCCCAATTACCCAATAAAAATCTTAAAAAAATATATATCAGCGCACTGCAAGCGATTTTAATCCTTCATTGGCTCCGAACTTGTACTTATTTTGTACCTAGCTTGAGAAACGAACCACACGTCGCTGGAGACCAACAGAATTATTAATCTCCATTAAAAAGAATTTAAGGTGAAGTTCACACAACAGGGGAGTAACCCCGTTAACGTGAGCAGTTCAGCGGCATGTAGTGCTTTCTTTCACAGCCTGTGGCACCTTTGAGTTTTTCAGTCTCCGCGTGCACGCCACTTGCGGGCTTCTTCACTTTCCCTCACCATCCCACCTCTCTTAGACGCATCCTGGAAAGAATTCTATCAAGTCTAATGAGCTGGGAAAGACTTAAAGCAATAGGGGGTCCAGCCCCTCTCACCGTCTGCCTCAGGCCTTCCTTCCTTGTCCCTCTCTGCTTCCATCTCTTCCACCCCTTCTCTGCTGGGCAGCCCCACACCCCATTCCTCCTCCTTGCTTCCCCGGATCTCCTCCACAACGCGTTCTTTTCTACCCCTCAACTTCTTTTATTCCACTGACTTCCATTCTCCCCCACCCATTTCTTGGGTTCCCTCCCTGTCTCCCCCACCCGCCCCCCTCTCCCCATCTCCTGCTCAGGCCTCTGGAGCTTCCTACAGATTTCCTTCTCCCACTTCCACTGCCCATCCACGCCCACCTGTCCATCCACTTGTCCTATCCATCCACCCCGCCCCATAGTTCCAAACTCCTTTTAGTGCTCCGCCCTTCACTCCCTCACCTTGCCCCTCTTCCCATCCCAAGTCTCTGGGGGCGCCCCCTGAAGGTCCCTCCTTCCCTGTACCCTTCCATCCTCATCTTTCTGCCCCCAGGTTTCTCAGCGCCCCCTGCAGGTCCCCCCCTCCGCTCGCGACCGCATCCATCCCGCCCCCAGGTTTCTCAGCGCCCCCTGCAGGTCGCCCCCTCCGCTCGCGACTTCGTCCATTCCCCCCCCAAGTTTCTCAGTGTCCTCGGGTGGTCCTCCTCTGCTGCCCCTCCTCACCCATTCCCCACCCCCAGGGCTCAGTGCTCCCAGAAAGTACATCCCCCATTGTCTGTCGCCCCTCCCCCACCCGGCTCCGCCCATTGCACGCCACCCCTCCCCCCCTTTTTCCGCCCTGCGCCTGCGCAGAGCCGTCCTGGAGCTTCGTGCGCAGAGCCGTCCTGGAGCTTCGTGCGCAGGGGGTTGCTGGCGAGCAGTGTCCTGCAGCACACGCAGCTAGAGACCGAATCCACCAAGACGGGGTGGGTCAGGCACCAAGGCCACGCCTCCCAGGTGAAGGGCGCTCTATGGGTCAAGACTCCGGCCCCCTGCAGTGCACAGGCTGCGTGGGTGGTGGGCTGGCAGGAAAGGCCGAATTGGCTACATGGAGGGGCCGGGCCAGGGAGGGGCTGGGAGTGGGGTTCGCCCCAATTCTGAAAGGTGCACGTGCCCGGCCTGCGACTTGCTCGGCCGAGTGTTTCTGGGCTCAAGGCTCTAGATCCAAAGCCTGAGTAGCTCAAACGGTGTTCAATCTGGAATTGTGCAACAGTGGAAAGCTTGCTCGGGCCCCACCTTGCTAGGCCGACCGTGCATTTGCTGAAAGCCTGCTCAGGCCCAAACCTTCCAGGCCTAGATTGTGCATGTTAGGAGACCATGCCCAGACCCAAATCTGTTGGTTTCAGAATCTTTTGAACAACCACCTGCTTTAGCTTAGGCTCAGCCCCTCCCAGTGAGTCAGCTTAGCCTTGACCTCTATGAGGCCTAAAGCCTTCTGAGGCCAGAATCTGGTCAGACCTCAATCAACCCCAAAGCCTGGTAGGCCCAAACCCAACAGTGCCCTATGGAGACCGCTTACTTCTTTCTCAAACAGGCCAAGTCAGAATGGCAGAGACTGAGGTCTCTGATCCTTTGGAGCAGTTTACCCAAATCAAAGAACTGGAGTTGATGCCAGAAAAAGCCCCTGAGAAGGAGGAAGAGGAGGAACAGGATGGAGTGTGCAGAGTGAAGGAGCACCCTTGCCCTGGAGAGGTGGAGGCCGAGAGCACCCAGGGGGCCCTCCAGACTGGGATCCCAGAGGGAGGGCAGGGGCCGGAGCCGGTCACCGTGGAGGACAGTGAGAAGCACTTGCTGACCCTGCAGACGGTGCCCCTCAGTTCCGAGGACGTGGGACTGCAGGAGGTCAGATGGCACCAAGAAGGGGTGCAGGCCGTGGTGCCGCAGGCCGTGGTGCCGCTGGCCGACAGTGGGCAGCAGTCGCTGCTGTGGCTTGAGGACGGTTCCCAGCAGAGCCTGCACCAGTGCGTGGCCGTGAACCTCCAGGACGAGGTGTACTTGCTGCAAGAGATGGAGCTGATGCAGTTTCCTGTCCTGGAGGAGCACGTGGCCGTGGCCGGTGAGGATGGTAAATCTGCAGCGAGCCCGGATGAAGGCATGGCATTGATGAAGGTACTGCTGGTTTTTAAAATTGGACCCTTTACACCGGGGTGGGGGTGGGGGGAGAATGATTTTTCTTTTAAGTTGCCCTTGATGCGATATAATGTATGGACAAGCAGTTTAAAGTTAAAACACAGTCAAAATAATTCCCAGGAAAATCCTGGGGGACCTCATGTTCTTTCTTTAAGAGTTTTAACAAGTTATGCTAATTAGAATACATACTGTAAGGTGAATTGTGGGTTGTTGTTTTTTTAAATAGTGTTTTTCACCACCAAAACCTTTGATGCTTAATATTGTGGCTTATGCGTATTGGTTGCAATGGACACTCTTCTGTGCTACTTTAATTTTGTTTGTTCTTTCTGTGTTCCTCAGTTTCATCCAGGCAAAGAGTAGAATTGGATTGTAATTCGTAGCATTGTGTTTGTTTGAATACTTACTTTTGTTTATTAGTTTGAGAAAGGCCAGAAGGAGGACCAGCCGGAGCCGGTGGCTGAAGGACGAGATGATGAAAAGCAATTCTTCCTAGTGGAAGCGAGGCTGGGAGATGAAGGAAGAAATGAAATTGTCCTGACAATTTCAAACTTAAACATTGAAGAACCAGGAGACAAACCTGCATCCAGTCAACCACACGTTGAAAAAGACAACTCTGCAAAAATTCAAAATAAGACCCAGGGTAGGCCAGTTCAATTTGTGTGAGACACCCTGCACAAAAACGGGGCTGCCGTTTCTGTTTAAGGGCAGGAGATGGTCACTACAATTTTAAGTGATCGGCTTTTAGTTGCTTTCGAAATATCAGGACACGGGAGACATATTTTTTGTGTTGTTCTGTGTTGTGAATCAAATCCAAAAGAGTTTTGCATTTTGCACACAAATGTGTTAAAGACACAGTAAAAATGCTCCTGCAAAGCACTGTGCTTGTAAATAGAAGGTTTGGCCCTGACCTTCCCACTTTGCAGCCCCATTTATTTGGGGTTTGGGAGAATGGAGACAAGAGCAAATGCTTCAGGGCAAGAAGGAAGGGAAGTGTAGGTGATGCCAGGAAATCGGACTCAGAAGCCAGTAAGAGGGGGCCCAGCATTCCAGGCAGCAGGAAGTGGCCTGTGGGTGTAGCTTCCTGAGGAGGGTGACAGCTCTGCTGTGCTGGGACAGCCACACGGATGGGTGCTCAAAGAGGGACATTAGGCCAGATTAAAGAAGGACCTTGAAGTTATTTTAAAGCCATGCTAAAACTGAGATGAGATGTTGGCAGCCCACGAGATGAATTTGACCCTCAAAATTATTTGTTCGGCTTAAAAAAAAAAAAAAGTTTCTCACTTATTTGAATCAAGACAGTTCACACATACACACACTTCCATCTCAATATCTAGCTCATTTTTATTTTATTTATTTATTTTTTTAAAGATTTTTATTGGGGAATTGGGGGGTGGGAACAGTGCTGGGGAATTGGGGGAAGGGGAACAGACAAGTTGCTGTTGTTTTGTTCTTCAGTCTAGTTGTGGAGGACGTTGCTTCACTGGCCCAAGTTGGTACCATCATTGCACTCTTCCCGGGTGAGACAGATCAGTCGCCGGCTTCTGGACGTAGCTCATTTTTAAAAAGCCACATCTGGCAACACTCGGCTCTGTGGCCAGGGCTGGGAAGTGACTCAGTTTAGAAAGTCACATTGCCACCACTGTCCATTCTTCTTACATGTGGTCAAAGCCATTCATTCAGGGTTATTGCCTCTGGCTACAATAGGTAGTTGAGTGTGCACCCTTGCTACACAGCAGTTTCTCAGATATTTAAAACGAGAGCTCGTACCCCCAAATTCCCAATTCCTAGCTCATTTCCAGGTTTTTAATATATTCACAAGTTTGTGCAACCGTTACCATTCTCTAATTCCAGAAGGTTTTCATCACCCCCCCAACTGGAATTTGAACATTTAAAGGAAGGTTCTTACCAATGGATAAACTCTATCTCCTTCCTGCAGGAAAACGCAGCTTCCACTGTGATATCTGCAAGTTCACCTCTTCCAGAGTTTCAAGTTTAAATCGTCATATAAAAACACACAGCACTGAAAAGTCCCACATGTGTCACCTTTGTCTGAAAATTTTCCGTACTGTTACTCTTCTCAGGAACCACATCAACACCCACACAGGTAAAACTGCTGCAAGCGGGGTTTTCCTTGAATGATGTGTGTCCAGGTTTTAAGAATGTGAATCCTGCTACTTCTGTGTTACTGTTTTAGCCTTTAGTTTTGTCTTGTTTTCTTCCACTTCAGTTAAAAACATTGAACGTTACAAAGATTTGTCTCAACGTTTATCTGGGGTTATTTATGGTTTAAAGAGCCTCCTGTTCAATTTTTAAGACATTTTGAGGCTGAGTGTAATGTATGAAGTTGTAAGTTTTTAGGGAAATGTGTAGTTAGATCTTGTTTAAAAGGTTAAACAATGTGATTTTACAGGAACCAGGCCCTACAAGTGTGGCGACTGTGACATGGCGTTTGTCACCAGTGGAGAGCTTGTCCGACACAGACGTTATAAACACACTCACGAGAAACCCTTTAAATGTTCCATGTGCAAGTATGCCAGCGTGGAGGTGAGTTCAGCTCTCATTGGTAAAGCTCGGTGGCGTCTTACTAAGAAATGGCAGTGAAAGTTTATGTGAAGTCAAAATCACAGCAGTATCTCTTACTAGATAGGTTTTCATTAAAGATGTTATTCATACAAAAATCTATGCAGGAAATAAGTCTCATTCTGTTCTCTAAATTGAAAATAGAAAATTGGATTTTTTTTTCCTTTGATTATCGGCTAGTGAAAGCAGTAGAGAAGGGTGTACAAATTACAAATGAAACCACGTGTGGTACTTGAGAAATCATTCTCAAATTGGGTTCAGAGTTCTACCTAGCCTTTTATGTGGTGCTCCGTTCCACAGAATCAAAATGTATTTGCGCCAGCATGGAACACAGACCCAGCCTGAATCGCCGCTGACATTTTCTGAGCTTAGCTCAGTGGCATTCAGTCAGATACAAAGCAACCTGAAGATTTTGGCATAGTCATTTCCACGCTTATGACCGAGAAGCCACCCTTTTGTAGAGTTCACGTATGTGTCCTGGGCATTTCCACTAGACTGTTTTCTTCATAACCTCGAGCAGCTTTAGCGGCTCTTTGAATGAAACGACAGAACCCTACAATCACGGTTAGTGTTTTTCTAACACTACACGGTTAGTGTAGTTTCTACAGTGAATTTTTGAGGACCCCACTGTCTGTCAGGATGCTTGCTGGGCCCTGATTTTGAGCCCAGTTGGGAAAAGATAATGCACTTAAGCAGAACTAAGTTAAAGGGCACACGACGAAAGTTTAAATACAGTAATGATGCAATTTCATAAATGAGGAAATTGCCCAGACAGGGTTAGAATCTGATTCCAAGAAGCTTTTTTCTGCTCTTAACTATTTTTAAAAAGTATTTCTCATCTGAGTTAAAGGTTGGGACTGTAGTTTGAAAACACGAAACGAAGGTTTCAAGGGGCAAAGCCATCTGAGACTCCTAAGCCTGGCGTGGACTTTTTGTTGGCGTCCTGCTGGTTTGTAGAACAAACTTCCGAGGTCCACTGAGACCCTCCTCCAGGGTCAGCAGTCTGCATGCAGCCTGTGGACTGGTCGACCTCAGCATACGGACCCTCCACAGCTGCCATGAACACCCCCCTTTCTGCAGTTTCCAAGTGTTGCCATGCTGGTCTGCTTTAAAGGGGGGCAGCCTAAGTTCCCCGCACCCCCACGCCATTTCTCTACACATACGCCAGCAGGAATGCATTGGAGCTGTGGTATAGATAACACAGGCTTGTGAAAACTTTAGAACCCCCCCTCCGCCCCTCATGCTCCCTTGCAAAGCCACCCAGGGCAGGTTCACACACGGCCTTCTTATCACTCATCAAACCTTTCATGCTATTATAATTTTAAAAATTATTTTTCTTTTGCTCTCTGACCTACTTGAAGACATCCACTTTTCTTGGAAAAATCTAAATTTTTTCGCTTGGATCTTGGTTTCCCTTCTGAGCCTTTTGTTCCTGAATGTTCTTCGGGTTTGTGTGCGTGTCACATACTGGGGAACCAGACCAAGTGTAGCCACCCTGAGACCACAGGCCGGGCTGCTGTGGGCGGGCTCTCTAACATCTGTAGCCTGAGTGTGGGGAAGCCCTCTGTTCTGCTAAGGGGAGATGGAGAAGGGCCTGCAGGACAGCTCTGGAAGGCAGCACAACAGTCAGGCAAAAAAAAAATGCTCAAATGGGAGGTAATATGTTGTTTCCCTTTTAACTAATTGTCTGGGATATGTAATTAAATTAGAATTTCTGCTCTTCTACTTAAAAGTTACTTACTATGAAGAAACTAGGAACACACAGAATCTTGTCTTCATAGCAAGTAAGGCCTTCCTCCATTCGCGTACCACCAAGGCCCAGAGAACTTGCAACTCTCAAGGGCATCCGATGGGTGTTGGCGATTAAAAAGGTAATGTTTCAAGAGTCTCATTCTGTTTATGCAAACAGAAATGTCCCGGCTTCTAAAATGTGCTTCTGCGCATGGCCTGAGCGTCACAGCCGTTGAGCGTCAGGCGCCTTAGAAATGAAAATAAAGTGATGTGTGGCGCTGAGCTTCGAGACTTCCGTTTTCTCTGTGTAAAGAGAAGTTGAATGTGAGAGTCTCTTGAAACTACTGCTGATTATTCTCGAAGGATCTTATGCACACACATCAAAATGAAAAACAGCATCCGTGACAGGAAATAAAAAGAAATGCCTTTCTCATGTTTTCTCAGCGTGGGAAATGTGTGGCATTAAAATCGGCCTCACGTAACTATCACACCTCTTCACAGTGCCGGTTAAGTGGACCGGCAGCTTTTAGGTGTCTCGCGCGATCAGTACCTTCCGTGTCTTTTTCAGGCGAGTAAGCTGAAGCGTCACATGCGATCGCACACGGGCGAGCGTCCCTTTCAGTGCTGCCTGTGCAGCTATGCCAGCAAAGACACCTACAAACTGAAGCGACACATGAGGACACACTCAGGTAAAAGTCCCTCAAGCTGAAGGCCAAGCGCGCAGTTTCCTTCTCAAAAGTGAGCTTGGAAAAAGTTACTGTTTAGTGGCCAAATTAAAGCTCAAGTGTCCCAGTGACCTGCTCCGTGCCTTTTTGGCATGGAGATTCTGGTCTGCACCTTCGTGTTTATTGAGTCTCCAGGGAACCCACATACCCACTGTGCTGTCACCGCACTGTGACGAGGAAGACGCCATCAAGGATTTGCTTCCTTAGGTTTTTTTAGGATTTAAAAGTGGACTCCTCAATTCACCCTTCAACTTGAAGGCAACGCAAGCAGCAGAGTGTACTGGTTTCATAGTGGCACTTATCCTTTATATTATGTTGTATAAAGAATATGTTTACGTGTATTTCTCAGGTCTTTAAACCAAGGATAGGGCCTATTACAGGTATCTGTCTAATGGAGAAGCCACCAGATAGTACGAGAGCCACCCATCGGACCGTTGTCCACAGCTGTACGTGATGGAACGTTGTCTGGGCTTGATTTAGGAATTTTATACTCATTGGGGGTAAACATGTGAGAAAGGGGTTGAAGACAGAGCTCAGGGAACAAAAGACAAGCTTCCAGCTCCCAGTGTCCTTTGGTGAGGATCAGGGCCTGTGGGGTGAAGGAAGCCACTCCGCAGAGCGTCATCTTTGTCACCGTGTCACAGGTGAGAAGCCCTACGAATGCCACGTCTGCCATGCGCGCTTCACCCAGAGTGGCACCATGAAAACACACATTCTACAGAAGCACAGCGAGAATGTCCCCAAGTACCAGTGTCCACACTGCACCGCCACCATTAAAAGGAAGACTGACCTGCGTGAGTGTTGGTGTTAATCAACTTCCTGCCCCAGGGGACCTTCTGGAGCCTTGGGCCTGACTCGGGGAGGCAGCCCGGAAGTTTCCTTTTGGAAGTCCTGGGGTGCCATCTGGTGGTTGGGTTGCGTAAGTGCAGTTTCGCAGCATTTGGTTGTGACAAGCAGGGAAGAAAGGATGCTACTGGCATCTAGTGGGTAGAGGCCAGGAATGCTGCTAAACACCCTCCAGGGCCCAGGACGGTCCACCCAAGAAGGAACCAGCCAGCTCCAGATGCTGGTAGTGCTGAGACTGAGAAGCCCTGGTTTAGAGGGTAGGGGGCAGATCAGCCTAACAGAAAATAGTACTCTTCCCGTGTACAATGTTCCGTACTTATTTTAGGAATCCATTTGCGCAACCTGCATGCTTTCAAAGATACGGGGATGCCCTGCCGCTACTGTTCCGCTGTCTTCCACGAACGCTATGACCTCATTCAGCACCAGAAAACACATAAGGACGAGAAAAAGTTCAAGTGCCAATACTGCAGCTATGCCTGCAAACAGGTACTGTGTTTCGGTCAACGTGGGGCGGTGGCGGGAGGCAGTGGGATATGGAAGAAGGGAGGGCTGGAGTGGGATTGTCTGTCCCTTTGAATATTGAACTACGTCATGCTTTAAGAAAAGAAACTGTGCAGAGTAGCCAGAAGGCAGCCATGAGCCAATAAATTAAAGCAACAGTTCTTAAAGCATGGCTCATACACCCCTAGAAATCCCCGAAACCAGCCAGGGCCATAAGATCAACATTATTGTCCTCCATTAATGAATGAATGCCAACTCGTTATGTGCCTTTTTGCTGTGTTGACATTGGCACTGGTGCTGCAGAAGCAATGGACGTGCCTTCATACACATCAAAGCAGTGACCCCAAGCCAGACTGGTCACCACTGTGCTCGTCAGCTACGTGCACTGGCCGCAGAAACAAATGGCAGTTTTACTTAAGGAAGCCCTTGATGAGCAGGAAAAGTTATTAACTTTATTCATCTTGACCCTGAGTGCCCGCCTTTTCTGTATTCTGGGAAGTTGGTGTAAAGCACCTCCGCTGTCTTCTGAGGCGGGATGGTTGTTGGGAGAAAACCGCCTGTGGGGTTGTTTGAGCTGCCTGCTCAACTAGCCACTTTTTCATGAACCACTATTTTTACTTGAAAGAAAAGTGACACACTCTGCTTATTCCGTTTTGGGACATCTGGCAGTACCCAGGACCTTTTTTCTTCAAAGTAAATAAAGTGAACTCATCACTTTAAGGAAAACATGTGTTGCCAGGGAGACAGCTTTCAGCTTTCAAGAGGACATTAGAATTTTGGAAAACATATCCACTGCCATGAGCTTGACATCGTTCTAATACTTAAAAGACTTTTCTAATGAGATTGGGGTGACTTGAAGAAAGCAGTTTTTTGATGTTGTTTTGGGGTGTTTTTTGTTTGTTTGTTTTTGTTTGTTTTGCAGTTTTTATATAGTAGAATGAAATGTGTCCACATGCAGAAGCTTTCCGTAATTCAGCAAACTATTTTCCAAATGACCAATCCATTATTTTAGAAAGTCATGCAGGGGTAAAAGAGCCATTCAAAGTACAAAATAGATCAACGGATTTTAACGTAGCAGAGCACAGAGATCACTGGCGTGGCTTCAGGTGCCACATTTTCACCACTTGTTGAGTGTTGGTGTGATACCAGAGAAGAGTGTCCACGTTCGTTGAAAGAGCTATTAAAACCCTGCTCCCTTTCCAGCCGCGTATCTGTGAGAGTAGCTTTTCTTCCCCCGCCTCCACCATAGCCACACACCCCAGCCCCCAGCAGGGCTGACCACCCAGGCTGTCTCCTTTCCCTAAGGTTGCCAGTCGTAGAAATAAACATACGGGACGACCAGTTAAATTTGAATTTCAGATAAACAACAAATTCCTTTGTAAAGAAGTATGTTCCAAATAGCGCAGCCTATATTGTAACTGGTAGCCTTACCTGTGGGGCCAGATAGAAATGTTTTTGTTTTGAAAAATAGATAATAATGTATTTACAGAAATATGGTAACATGGAGTTGCTTTGTTATTTTTAAATGAATCGGTGTTTTTCATATTTTTTAATTTCTCGGTTTTGATTTCTAATACAGTCAATATTAATAGATACCACCCCATAAACAAAAGCTGGCTGGGGTGTTAATTTTTAAGAGAGTAAGGGGTCCTAAGGCCAAAAGTTCAAGAACCGTTGTCTTGAAGCATTGGCTGTTGTGCCTGGTTACCAAAGGTGGAAGTCAGTGCTGCTTGTGTTTCAAAGCATGGGCTGTGAATAGTAAATGCTTTGAATAAAGAAAAGAGAGTTTTCCCAGTAGACTTTGGGCATTGGGATTTTCTGAGTCCCAGGCTCATATTTGTTCGCATGAACTAGGAGAGCTTCCTGGAAGATGGACAAGACTTGGAGAGGAGGAGGGGATCCCAGGGAGGGAAAAGCGCCAGGTGTTGGGGAGCAGAGAACAGACCGGGTACCATGAGGCCAGAGATGAGGCTGGGACACTGCTGGGCACTAAGCACTTTGTTCCCAAATTGCTGGGCTCCCAGGTTGGACGGAGCTCCCAGCAGGGAGACCAGGCAGTGCTCCTGGGGGGAGGGGTGAAAGGAGGGGTGTATGGGGAAGAGAGCATTCATGAGACGAAGACTGGGAGAGAGTATCAATTAGGTTATTAACAGTAATGCAGACATGGTCATGTATTTCATCTGAATAATCATACCTTTTAAATAAAAGATAAAATGTGTTTGAAACAAATATATATATATATATATAAAACTTTATATATATTTTTGTCCTGGTCCCCCAAATTACTTACTCATATAAATCTTAGTTAAAATTTCTGGTTATTTATTTGCAAAGAACAGTTATTTCCACCATTAATGCTTTTAATGTCGACATTAAGATTTGTTACAGTGCTGTCGGGAAGTGGAAGAGGAAATGTTTGCTTCACGTACTTCCAACCCCAAATGTCCACTGAATTTAAACTCTGACATTAGATGTTTAAGTTTGCAAGTTCCATCTGCCCTTTGTAAACGCAGGTCATTGCAAATAATTATAGAACAAAGGCTCCAAATACATGAGCTCTTTTGGAAGGAAAAATGATTGTTTCAGTCCCTAAAGTATGTTCTCCCATACCCCCTGTGGGACTGTGGGACCAGCTGGGAATTAATTGTGAGGATTTTTTTTTTAAAGATTTTTATTGGGAATTGGGGGAAGGGGAACAGACAAGTTGCTGTCCTTTTGTTCTTCAGTCTAGTTGTGGAGGACATTGCTTCACTGGCTGCTGGCCGCTCACGCTGGCTGCTGGCTGCTCACGCTGGCTGCTGGCTACATACGGTAGCCCATGGCAACCCACTGCAGCAAGGGCTACAGCCTACGTCACGGCAGCCCAGCTCCAGGTTGAGCTGTTGTTCAGCATCTTAGCTGTGGAGGGCANTTCAGTCTAGTTGTGGAGGACATTGCTTCACTGGCCCAAGTTGGCACCATCATTGCGCTCTTCCCGGGCGAGGCAGATCAGTCGCCAGCTTCTGGACGGCTGCTCACGCTGGCTGCTGGCTACATACGGTAGCCCATGGCAACCCACTGCAGTAGGGGCTGCAGCCTACGTCACGGCAGCCCAGCTCCAAGTTGAGCTGTTGTTCAGCATCTTAGCTGTAGAGGGCAATGTCACTGGCCCTCATATGTGGGATCTCAACCAGGGCCCCCTAGCATCCCAAGCCAGCTCTTAACCAGTGCGCCACTTGGCCGGCCCAATTGTGAGGATTTTGTAACATGATGGCGGGGACTGTGTTTCGTAGACAGCCAGTCGGTGCTCCTACCATAAGCATGCTGTGGTGAGAATGCGTTTGCTGTGATTTTTCTTAATAGTGCGCTCATCTTTGGGAAGGAAAAAAAATGGAATATGATTAAAAAAAACAAAACCCTGTAAATAGCTAAGCTGTTTATTTTCTGCCCTGTCCCTCTCAGGAACGTCATATGACAATTCACATTCGTACCCACACTGGAGAGAAACCATTTGTCTGCCACTCCTGCAATAAACGTTTCCGACAGAAGCAACTTCTAAATGCTCACCTCAAGAAACACCATGATACAGATTTCATTCCAACTGTTTACGAGTGCCCCAAGTGTGGCAAAGCCTTTTCCCGCTCGGTAAGCTTACTTAAGTCACCAGAAAGCCCCCTTGAAAAGGTCCCTTTATCTCGCAGGCTCAGTGCCATACTAGGGGAGTTTAAACCCGATTATAGAAAGTTGCCAGGACTTAGGATAGCATCTGCCATGCCTTAGGGAAATGGTTATTAGTTTCTTGTCATCACAAAACTCTGGAAAATCTAATAAAAGGGTGGTCTCCCCATCCGCGAAAGAAGACAATCCTACAAACAAAACCTTGCAGATTGTTTTAGAGAGCTCTCAGACTCCCCCCCCACACACACACCAAAAAAAAAATCTACAGACAAGAGAGCCCTTGATTTTCGTGTAACATTTTAAAATTGTTCCTGTGGATTAGATTTAGGCTACTACACAGAGAGAATGCAATTTTCAAAATGTTTCATAGATGTCCTTAGTAGAGTGCTGTGGGTACTGTGCTAAGAAACGCATTTACCCTCCAGTTTCATTCTTTTTAGGTGTTGTATTAACTACCTGTCGCTGCACAACAAACTACCTCAGAACTTAAAAGGACAAGCATTTATTATCTAACATGTTTGGTGGAGCAGGAGTTTGGGAGTAGCTTGGTTGGGCGGTTCTGGCTCCGGGTCCCTCATGAGGTTGCATCAGGGTGTCGGCTGGGGCTGCACCACCTGATGACTGGCCTGGGCTGGACGGGCCGTTTCCAAGACGGTGCCCTCGATGGCTGTTGGCAGGAGGCTTCAGTTCCTCAGCACGTGGACCTCTCCGTTGGGCCCCTCGAGTGTGCACGGAAGAAGCCACGGTGCCTTTTGTCAACTGGCCTTAAAAGCGATAACATTATTTCTCTTCATTACGAAGAAATCATTAAGTCCAGCCTATACTCGAGGGGTGGGACATGAAGTTTCTTCTGAAAGGAGGAGCGTCAGAGAATTTGTGGACATTTGAAAACCACCACAAATGAGTAGCTAGGTCCCAACACAGTGTATGCTCCAGTCTAACTTTTAAAAAGTTTTGAATTACCTGAGGCTGACCATTTCTCTGGGGAAGGCTCCATCTTTTCTCTTAAAATGGTAGGGTAGTTGTGGTTTGGGGTCGCATAGTGGGCGAACTCTGGAGTGTCAGGGCTGTTCGTTCAAAATGTCAAATAAAAGTGGTGGCGACGCTCCAAAAACAGTAGCATTCATGCTGAGTTAACATTGTAAAGAGTTAACGTTGTAAAGAAGCTGCCCTTCAGTGTGAAAAACAAGAAAGCACATCTGGAATATGTAAAGCACTCTTGTAACTCGATAATGAGAAGACAAACACGCAATTCAGAACAGGCAAATGATCGAAATAGACATTTCTCCAAAGAAGATGCACAAATGGCTAATAAGCTCATGAGAGACCCCTGGCAGCATTAGTCACTAGGGACATGCAAATCAAACTCACAGTGAGACACCCCTAGAACCAGCCATTGGGGCAGCCACGATGAAAGGAGACAGGTAATAAAAGATGTAGAAAAATCGGAGCCCTCAGAGGTTGCCGGTGGGATTTTAAAACCGTGAACCTGCCTTGGGAAACAGCCTGGCAGTTTCTCAAACAGTTAAACCTAAAGCTACCGTATGTCCCAGTAGTTCTTCTCTTAGGCACATACCCAAAAGAACTGGAAATGTGGGACCACACAGAAACATGCACACAAATATTCAAAGCAGCATTATTCGTAACAGCCGCAAAGTGAGCAGACCCTGGAACAGAACAGAGAGCCCAGAAATTGACCCCCATAAACAGAGGAGTCAGCTGATGTTTGACAGAGGAACCAAGGCAACACAATGGAGAGAAGATCACCTTTTCAACGGCTGGAGCTGGAACAACCGGACAGCCACACAAAATAAATCTAGACACAGACCTTACACCCTTCACGAAAGTGAACTGAAAATGGACCACAGACCTAAGCATAAAACAACAAAACTTAGAAAACTCCTTAGGAGATAACATAGGAAAAAAATCTAGATGACCTCGGATACGGCGATGACTTTTCAGATACGAAACCAAACTACAGATTTACTCCACTTATTTTTTTCAAAGTTGGATGTGTATTTGGTTTTGTTGGTTAACTCAGAACTGACGTCAGCAGTTGTTAACCATGAACTTCGTGAAGCTGGAGGGGAGATTGTTGGGTACGTTGATGCACATGCACTTTTTGGGGAAGGGAGCTTTGCTCTGAAATCCTCAGAGCAATCCTTGACCCCAGCAGGCTTCGTTTGTACATAGTCGTCATGGAAACCAGGGGTTGGCAAATGTTTTTCTGTAAAGAGCCAGATAGATAGTGAATATTTTCAGCTGCTCAGGCCAGACAGTTTCTGCCCCAGCTACTCACGCCTGGGGTTGTAGCAAAAAAGGTAACCACAGGCGACAAGTCATAAATGAAGGAACGCGGCTTGTGCCAAACCACGTGCTTTACAAAAACAGTTGGCGGTCTAGGCCGTAGTTTGCCATCCCCTACGGATAAGCATAAAATGGAAGAAGTTGAAATAACCTGTAATATTCTCCCTCCGCTTACATGTGAATCGTATCCTGCTGAGCCCCAGACTGAAGTCAGATGGACAGGGGGGATGTTTTATATAATCAGCCACTCTAATGACACGTCACCACTATCTTACTTTAGCATATGAACTGTTCAAATGGTAAAATTTCCTAACTTGGTTTGAAATCCTCCTCAGTGTTCATAGATACAAATATATTGCTGGCAGGCTTGACTAGGAAATCTGTGACTTGCCATTTGAATTCCAAATGTCATACACGGTTTTCATGACTCCCTAGCAGGTCAGGAAAGAAAGTGGCAGGGCAGTAAATTCTCTTGGTATATTATTGATTTTCATAAAATCGACTGGTACATTGAATCTCCCGGTTTAACATCAAGCCTCGCTTTGAAGAGGAGATGCATCCTAGAAAAATAAGTTTTGTCTTATTGACTTCTGTAATAAAGACATATTTAAGATAAGCTAGCTCTTGGCTAGACCTAAACACGACAGGAAGTTTCACCTCTAAAAACTCATCTTTTTTGTAGAAGATTATGAAAGGTACACGCACCCCCAGTTTTCCACAGCCCATGTCTTTAATCATGCATTTTTAAATGACAGTCCTTCAGTGATGATAACTTTCATTCTGTGTTCTGTGTCATTTCCCTGACAGAATATTATGCGGAAACACTTAGAGAAGTGCAACTCTGGGCAAAAAAAGTCGACCGCTTCAGGAAAAGGAAAAAGAATGAAAAAGAGGAAGCCGGCCATCCCGAAAGAGGCAGTAAAGGGAGACGGTATCTCATTTCAAACGAATTGGGTTTTGACAGTGATTTTTCTCGTGATAAACTTTCCTGGGTGTTAAGTGTTCCTGTGCAGGGGACATACCCAGAAACTTTAAATGCTAGACCCCGAAATGCACTCTGCCCCAAGCCCAGCTCAGCGGCCACAGCCTCCCTCGAGGGCAGGTTTTGAACTTCATTTCGCCCATTTGGGTTATTGGTGAAGTGGGCGTGGTTACTTACCCACCACTCAGGAGTACAGTGAGGACGAAGTAGGAAAGTGAGTGGGGTGCCCCAGGCGGTGTCCACACCCCCCACCACATCGGCTCCTAGGGGGACATTTTCATAGCCCTTGGCTTGTGGCTTCGCCACCCCAATCTCTGCCTCTGTCTTCGTGTGGCTTCTCCTCTGTGTCTGTGACTTTACCTTTCCTGTCTCATAAAGTCATCTCGAGATCCTTAATTATATCTTCAAAGACCCTGATTTCACATAAGGTCATGCAAGCTTAGGGGGCTAGGATATGGACCTGTCTCTCGGGGCTACGGTTCAGCCCACTACAGGCACAGTCGTTTACTGGAGAAGATAAATAGGTGAAATCCTACCCCTAGCCCAAGGCCAGGTCACCTGGACCGCATGCTCTAAGTGGGACAAATCCTGAAACGGCTACATAAATGTATGACTTACCAGCTGATTAGGCATCTAAAAGCTCCCTCTTGACACCTGAATGGGTGTTTGGGTCTTTTTTAGAAAAGCCCCACAACAGAATGACCCAGCCCTAAATGTCTGTAGAGCTGAGGCTGAGAAACCCTGACATAAAGCAGAATGGAAATCAGAACATTGGTCCTGCTTTATTCCTGGAACGATTGTTTTCTAAAATGTCTGCTGCTAAGTGCAAAATTAAGTGATCGTTTCCAAAATAAATTGGCACTGATTTCTTGGCTGTATTTTAAATGTGCCAACCCTGTGCTTTCTCTCCCTCCCCCCCCCGCCCCCAAGAAGCTGCTGCTGAGGAGGCCGTTCCAGTGAAGGGAGAGCAGTGCCCAGGAGAGGTGATGCCGGTGGACTGTGGAGAAACCGTGGCGGGCATCGAGGACCTGGAGGAATACATGAGCTGTGAAATGATCCTTAACATGTTGGATAAGTGAGGGAGGTTCAGGTTTCATGCTTGTAGCCCGGAATTCTTAAAGCAAGTTAGAAACTCTTAGCATCTTCTTTGAAACAATTAAGTTCATGGCAATGGATGGTCACAATTTTATCCAAAGCTTCAGGGAGTGCCTAGAATTGTTTACCAATTTTTGAGTGGTTATTTTAAAAAAACAATTTTTATCACAAAAAAAAACATTGCAGGTATTTAATAAAGGGCCCACATCTTGAATTGGAGGACAAAACCCTCAAACTTATGAATTCATTCGCTCGATTCTGGCAAGGTGGCCCCACATGAATGAGCAATGATTTGGGGATAATACTTATTTTCATCGTAGTATAGGCTACTTAGTGCTTCAGCAAACAGTCAAAGGTGGGAAATCTTATGTTGAATTGTACACACCCCTGATATTTCTAATATTGTGATTTTTAAACATAAAATACTAATGTTATATCCTCTTTTACATAAATGAATTTTCCATAAAATCTAAAGTCCTCAAAATACTTCTAATTAGTTCTGAATTCAGTGCAAAAGACCTTAATGTTATACCACAAAAATAGAAAAACTGAGAAGATGAAAAGCTCTAGATTAGACAAGAAAATATTGAGTAACATATTTTACTTTGGTATATGAGCAAAGTTTACTTTTAGATTTTGTATTCTTTCTTAATTATATTCTTTGGCAGGTAGGAAACCCCCCAGTTACATTCCACTACTGCTTATTAGAATAGCAGTTCATCACCCTTTTGTTTTGCTAAAATAATTTTGCTTATGTTTTAAAAAATACTTGGCAGGGCAAGAAGAAACATAAAAATCTGATAATGAAAACGTGTACTTGTAAAGAAGTTGTACTTTTTTATAACACCCCATAATTAGTGAGTATTTCTCTTTCTACCAATTGAAGACATTTTTTTCCACCTTAGAGCAGCATGTGAAATGTCTCTTTTAGTCCTTAAAACTAACTAGTACCAATCTTTCTAATGAGCTGTATTCTTCTTCCTAGCTCAGCACTTGCTTTCACTGTGAACTTCCCCCCCTATTTTAAAATCAAAGATAGGCCCTAAATTCAAATTCTTTTTTTTTCAGCTTTATTGAGGTATAATTGACACATAAAATTATAAGATATTAAAGTGTACATCATGGCGATTTGACATATATCTACATTGAGAAAGAATTTCTCCCGCCAAGTTAACTAAATTCAGATTCTTAAAACGCTGAACTGTTATTAAAAATACCCCAAACCCAGAAGCCCTGGATACGACAAACACGTGGAAGCAATTTCCCAGCAGGAAGGGCGTTATATTCTTTTCATGGCAGCAAATGACTGAATTCACATAGTGAGACCTCAAGGCCATGGTCTGTTATAGGCTGTCATTGTGACTATTTGAACTTTTGTAATGGTTTCTTATTCTTAGACTATTGTTTAAAGATGTTTTGCATAACTCAATAAAACGACTTAAAATTTTTATCTTTGTTATATGTGAAGAATGTTCTTAAAAATGTCTTGTTTGCCTGGTGAGGATGGGGGGAAATTGGAACCCTTGTACACCATTGGTGGGAATGGAAAATGGTGCAGCCACTCTGGAAAACAGTAGGGTGGCTCTTCGAAGAGATTAAAACTAGAGCTACCATGTGACCCAACAATCTCATACCCAAAAGAATTGAAAGCAGGGTCTTGAAGAAATACTTGCGCATCCATGTTCACAGCAGCCGTATACACAACAGCCAAAAGGTGGAAGCAACTCACAGGTACATGAATGGCTGGATGGGTAAACAAAATGTGGTTTGTTCTTCAGTCTTAGAAGGAAGGAAATACTCAGACACGCTACAACATGGGTGAACCCTGAGTACATTAGGCTACGCAAAATCAGACAGTCGCCAAAAAAAAACAAATGCATGATTCCACTTGTATGAGGGACTTAAGTCAGTCAAATTCACAGAAACAGAAAATTGAATGGCGGTGACCAGGGGCTGAGGGAGCAGAGTGTGGGGAGTTGTTTCGTGGGGACAGATGCAAGAGTTCTGGAGATGGATGGTGGTTGAACAAGTCTGAATATACTTAACACCACTGAACAGTACACTTAGAAATGAGTAAGATGCTAAATTTCATATGTATTTTACTATAATTAAAATTGTTTTAATTTTAAAAGGACAGAGATATAAGAAGCATGTTTGAAACACCATCTATAAACACCATCAAAACCTCCTCATAAACAGTCTTCTATAAGAAATTTGTGGCGTTTTTGCATCTATGACACCTGGATGAGAGTAAAATTCAGGTGATCAGCTTCAATTCAGTTATGTGTCCAGACTCCCACCAGATACCTGGAGAAACTCATTTGTTCCTTAAGGGCATTATTAATGTATTTGATTTGTGAGAGAGCAATGACAACAGTTCCCACTAGAGGGCAGCTGTTCCCCCTCCTCNAGGCTAGAACACGCACCCTCCTGGGTCACACGTTCTCACCTGCCACCCCTTCTGCTCCAAACAGTTCCCTGCAGTACACCCCACCCCCACCCCACCCGGGACATGGAGACAGACTGTGACAAGAACGCCAAGTTGTAACAGCCTGGCAGTTTGTTTCATCAGCTTCAACTGTACAGAAAGATAAATAAAATGCAGTCTGCCTTTAATAGTAGCAGGAGGATTTCTTGCACTTGACATAGCTAAGAAAGGGGCCTGTACAAAACCTGGAAGTGACACTTGTGTGGCTCCGAGTTTCAGAATGCTTGGGGGGTGAGCTACCTTTGGAACGCATCAGCTTCAAATGCTTTTGAGATGGAGCAGGGAATCATTCAGGAATGCACGCCTCTTGCACAATTGAACGTCTCTGTTTTGGAGGGAGGGTGTTTAAATTACAACATTGTTTGACAACAGTTTTACTGTATAAAGGATGCTTTCTAAACAAACCTAAGACTTGACTGACGTCTCTATTGTTGGATTCCATCACTGAAAGGGTTGGTCCTGACGGACGGAAGCAGCTTATATCATAAAGTTGGACGGCCTACCTTTTGCAAATGGCAAGAATTTCCAGAGGTCATTTCCAGCGTACATGTTACATTTTTTTATAACCATTGATAATCTTACTGAATAGCCCCTCAATTTATGACTACCAGTCATTAGTGGACAGTGTTATTCATACTTCAACATGCTCGGTTAAAGCGTAAGGACATTTGGCTTAACTAGCCGACTATTTCTACACTTTCCCGATCGAACTTTTATTGCCGTTTATTTTTAATTGGGTGCATCAGACAAAACACAGATTTTAAGCGCAGCCCAGTTTATGATGCTACTTGAGTAGTTTTTGTATCATTTCCAAAAGCATGGATGTGGTTATGAGCCTCGTGACTTTTAAATCGCTGTCTTTTATGGTAGGCACAATTTAGGTTTTCAAAAGACACACATGCTTATTGTCTCCTCAGCAGTTGCAGATAAAATACCATACATGATGCTCACCGTGCTTGTTGAGACAAAAACTGCAGTTTAAAAAACCCTCTTAATTGAACACCCTGATGGCTGGAAGCCGGCCACAGGGGGACTTATACAGGAAGGCTGCAAGGAGCACTCCTGCTGAAATGTTCCTCTTAGGAGCAGCCAAATGAGCTGCAGGGCACGCTGCTGTCGTTGCCCGTTCATGGAGTGTGACAGTTTGTATATGAGTTCAAAGGTCGCTGATTAAAAGACTCATCCTGATAATTATAATTACAGCCCAAGGCCTGACCTATGAGGATCAGTAAAGTAATAACGGAAAATAGCGTGCTAGACAATGAATTACATTATTTTAAATCAATCAGCGTCGGTCACGTTGTCTACAAGCAGCACCCGGTCCTCTGGGCTGCCTCCTGCTCCTGTCAGGGCAGCGTCACCTGTCATTTGGTTGTGCACTTCTTATTGTGCTGGCTGGTCACCTGGTCACTCCACCTGCCTGGGCCAGCGGGGTTCCTCCTCCTGAATCATCCCACCACCCAACCCACCTGGCCGTCATCTGGTCCCATCCTCTTGGGGGAAATTCCCTCTTCTTGGAGACCTCCCGACAACCATAGTTCAGAGTTCTCTCCGGGCGTTGGAATTACCTAGGGAAGCATGTGAAAAATACAGGCCCCTGGACCCCCAGGCCCACAGAATTAGAATCTTGAGGGAGGCACCTGACAATCAGCATAATTCACAGAACCAGCATTTTCCAGTTTTGTTGCAAAGCCAGCTCTGGGGGCCACCTGGTCTCCAGGCTGGTTTCTTCCTTACTTGCACAAATGTTGGAAAAACTAAAGATGCTTTTAGTAGCCAGCCCTAAGCATTTCACTCTGGGTGGTTCTACCCCAAAGAGTGACTCAGCCTCTCTGTGTTGGCCTGTCCACTGGTGTTTGTTCCAGAGGGAATGGCAGAAGGCAGAGCCTCTGGAAGTGACACATGACCCGTGTTGTGGAATTCGCCAGGCCTCCTCCATGGTTTGGCACCGAGGTCATACCCTCAGGTACGCAGGGAGCCAACATGACAGCTGTGTTACAGTAGCAGAGCATAACCCGTGACAAGGGGAAAACACAGCAAGAAGACTGAGGACCTGCTGATGGTATAGGAGTTCCTAGTCCAGGCTGACAGTAGCTGTGTCATGCAGAGTACGGACCGTTTGAAAATGCACGTGTCTGACTTTGCATACCTGTGTCCTAGGTCAAGGTAACATTCTGCTTTGAGTGTACAGACGCAGCTCAGAATAAGCACAGCTGGTTCTTCTTATAAATGATTCTTACCATTTATTGTGACAGGTAGGATAATCTCAGCACGGATGGATGGATGGATGGATGGATGGATGGATGGATGGATGGATGGATGGATGGGTACAGATAAATGCTTCCTCATTTTTTTTGTTAATTCCATGAAGAATCAGAAATGAGTCATGGGAAGGTGGGGCCTTCAAATGTTGGCCAAATGAAAATTAGTTTACTTATCACAACTTCTTATCTAAGTGAAATGGGTATTGCAATTCTTCTTAGTGCTATTTTCCAACAATGCATCTTTTTTTCTTTTCTTTAAACATTTTTAAATTTTTTGAGGTATAACTTACAGCAAAATCCCCCCTTTTTAAGGGTACAATTCTACAAGTTCTGATAAATGAATGATCAAGCACCCATCACCCCAATCAAGACACAGATGTCTCCATCAACTCGAAATCCCACTGTGCTCCTACGCCCAGCCCGTAGCAATCACTGGTTTCTTTACGTCCCTATAGTTGTCATTTCTAGAACATCTAGAAGGAATCACACACTATGTATTTGAGTCTGGTTTTTTTCACTCAACATAATGACTTTGAGATTTAGTCCTGCTGTTTTGTGGTTCACTTGTTCATTTTATTGCAGAGAAATATCCCATCATATGAACACTCTACAGCTTGTTTATCCAGCTCAAGGACATTTGAGTTGTCCCCACTTGGTGAAGATTATGAGTAAAGCTGTCATAAACATGTGTGTACAGGCTTTGTGCAAACCTATATCTTCATTGCTCTGGAGGTGAGATTTCTGGGTCATAAAGTAGATATAGGTTTAACTTTACAAGAAACTGCCAAACCTGTCCCCAGAGTGCATGTACCATTCTGTGCTCCCACCAGCCGGGTCTGAGCGTTCCAGCTACCCCACATACCCACTACCACATGGTATTGTTTTGTTTTGTTTTGTTTTGTTTTTAGCTGTCCTAGTAGGTGTGTGGTGATATCTCATTGTGGTTTTAATTTTCGTTTTACTAATAACTAGTGACTACGAAAATTTTTCCATGGGCTTGTTTGCCATCTGCATATCTTCTCTGATGAAATGTCTGGTCAAATCTTTTAACCATTTTTTAAATTGGGTTGTGTGAAAGTTATTTATAGATTCCAGACACAAGTTCTTTTTTAATATTTTTTTATTTTTCAATTACAGTTGACATACAATTTTGTATTTGTTTCAGTTGTATAACACAGTCATTAGACATCTATATAACTTATGAAGTAATCACCCTGATAAATCAAGTACCCACCTGGCACTGTATATAGTTATTACCATACCATTGACTATATTCCTTAGGCTGTACTTTACATCCCATGACTATTTTGTAACTACCAGTTGGTACTTCTTAATCCCTTCCCCTCTTCACCCACAAACACAAGTTCCTTATCAGACATGTTTTGCAAATATTTTCTCCCAGTATGTGTCTTATCTTTTCATTCTCTTAACAGATTTTCAAAGAGCAGATTTTTGAAAAGGTTTGATGAAATCTAATTTACCCTTTTTTCCCCCCCTTGATGAATCATTCTTTTAGTGTCATATATAAGAAATCTTTGCATAACTCAAATCGCAAGATTTTTTCCCTAGGTCTACTTCTAGAAGTTTTATAATTTTATGTTTTGCATTTAAGTCTGTGATCCATTTTGAATCCAATTTTGTTTATGATCAAGGTGTGGGTTGAGGTTCATTTTTTTGCATGTGGATGACAATTGTTCCAGTGCCATTTATTGAGAAAACATCCTTTGTCCATCTAATTCCCTTTGAAGCTGTGTTGAAAGTAGATTGGCCACACGTGTGGGGCTCTGTTTCTGGATGCCACTCTGTTGCACCGATCCAGCCTTTCATCAGCCACACTGTCTTCATTACTGTAGCTTTAGCATCCGAATCAGAAAATGTGAGTCCTCCAACTTTGTTCTTTTCCAAAATTGTTTTGGTTATTCTAGGTCTTTTGCCTCTCTATATAAACTTTCAAATACACTTGTTGACTTATACAAAAAAAACATCGTTGGGCTTGGAGAGAGGGAAGAAGTTATAGATCGTTTGGGAAGAATTTAATGTTTTAACAACACTGAATCTTCCAATCTGTGAATACAGGGTACAGTATATCTATTTATTTAGGTCTTCTTTGATTTCTTTCATCCTTGTTTTGCAATTTTCAGCATACAGATCATGTACAGATGTTGGGTTTATACCAAAGTTTTCCATGGTTTTTTTTCCCCCCAGGGGTGTACTATTGGTAAATAGTACTGTTTTTAAAATTTTTATTTCCTATTGCTCATTGCTAGTATAGAGTAACACAATTGAGTTTTGTATATTAATCTTGTGTCCTGCAATCTTGCTAAACTCACTTGTCATCAGTTCTGGTAGTTCGTAGGTTCCTTGGTGTTTTCTGTAGAGATAATCATGCAATCTGTAAATAGAGACAATATTATTTTTCCCTCTCCAATCTATCTGTTTTTATTTTCTTGCCATATTGCACTAGCGAGGGCCTCCAGTATGATGTTGAATAGGAGTGGTGAGAAGGGACATCTTTGCCTTGTTCCCAATCTAGGGAAAGAACATTGAGTTTTTGCTGTTAAGTCTGATGTTCATTGCAGGTTTTTTGTACATGCCCTTTATTGGGTTGAGGAAATTTCTTTTTATTACCAGTTTGCTGAAAATTCTTCATGAATGGATGTTGAATTTTGTCAAATGCTTTTTCTGCATTAAGATGATTATATGCAAAAAGGATAACTATTGCATTGTTCTGTACACCTGAAACTAAAAATTAAAAAAAAGATGATTATATGCTTTTTTGATAGTCACTACAATGACTGATTTTCTAATTGTTGAACCAGCCTTGCATTCCAGGATAAAATTTACTTAGTCATGATGTATTATCCTTTTTATATTTTACTGGGTTTGAATTTGATGATATTTTGTTGAGGGTTCTTTCATTGATGGTCACTAGCAATATTGGTCTACCGTTTTCTTTTCTTGTAATATCTTTGGTATTAGGGTAATGCTAGCCTCGTAAAATGGGTTGGGAAGTGTTCCCTCTTCTTCTGTTTTCTAGAAGAGTTTGTATAGAATTAGGATTATTTCTTCCTTGCATGTTAGTATTTACCAGTGAAGCCACCTGGTCTGGTGTTTTCTTTGTTAGAAAGCTTTAACTGTGAATTCCACTTCTTTAATAAATATAGGATTATTCTGGTTATCTATTCTTTCTTAAGTGGGATCTGGAGTAAAATAAAAGCTATGCTCAGGTCCCTACCCCACCACTAGGTGAGACTTCCTGGACCCCGATTTCCTCAAGTCACTCAACATTCATAAACTGAATGCCCTTGCTAGATGCTGGGGAAACCAAGACAGATAAAGTATGGTTTTTGCCCCACAGATGCTTACAATCGCTCCTTTCTATTTCTTGGGATTCCTGAAGAACAGAAGGGACCCTGCGTGTGTTATCAGGCCTCCATTCAAAGGCATGCTAGTAAATGTTTAACAACAGCTTTGGGTGGGGGAGCTCTATCTGTAGCATTTGCCAATTTCCATGGTGTAACTACTCCCACCATGGTGGGTTTCAAATTACCAGGGTGGCTCGCTGTGTGGAGTTGGAAGGAGACACACAAGTGCACACCACCACACAGCATTTCCACTGTACAGTAACAATGCAAGTAAACATCCCCAAGGGCATGGATAACAGTACAGTGTAGTCAAGTAACTAGGGAGTGATAAGTTCTGAGTACTTATTACCTTTGTTTTTAATATAATTCATTTAATTATAAGTATATAATTTAATTTTAATACTGGCCATGTTTAACAACCGATATGCAAAATTCCTGACAATTCAGCCATCAGCTTGTGTGAGTTCATAGGTGTGCTGTCTCCTTGGCTCGCAGAGACCCAATCCCGAGTCGGACACGCCTCACAAGCTCGGCCAACAGGTTCATATGACAGAAGGTTCCACAGCAGCTCTTCAGCAAAGGGTCGTTGTTTCCAACAATGTCCACAATAACCCGCCCCCACCCCTGCTGGCAGCCAGATCCAGCCCTGAAAAAGTGAGGTGGGAGCTCTCATTGGCTACTCCTGGCCACCCCCCTTTCGGGCTGGGGGTGGAGTCAGCACCCAGTAGGGAGCAATAATGTTCTCGGAACATCTGAGTGACACTAGGGAAGACAGGGTGGATGTCCAATTCTCAGAAACAGTGAAGGGCCACCACACACAGCTTCAGAGGCCCTTGGTTAACAGTGGAATCCCCTATGAGCAATGTGGTTTGAGGCTTTTCAATCTCAGGATATCAACTTTTTGCTGTTCAAGATTTTCAGATTTAAGAAGTCATACACACCTGTTTTGAACAGTAAATATAAAGCTTTGCATAAAGGTGGAGTTCCTCATCTCTCGGCCCACCCTCCCACCTCCCCACTCCCACCCCCATTGTTAGCAGCCCAACAGGGTTCCTCCCACGCCCAGCTCCTGGCTGTGCAGTCCCAGACACCCATGCATGGTGGGGGGTTGGGGGTTGCTTTTGCAGAAGTAGACCCAGACCACACACGTGATTCTGCAACTGGTTTTTTCTCACTGTGCAATAAATCTTGGTCTTCCCCACCAGTCAGCAGGCAGAGTCCCGCAAATGTCAGGGTTGGCTCTGGCTGGACTGGCAGCTGGGGGCCTTTCCATCCATTGCTCCTACTGGGGGCATGGAAGTGCAAAGACCTCTTGAGATTTCTAAATTTGGTCAGAGTGTGGGAGGCGGTGCAGGGTTCGTCTGTGCTAAAAATACCAGCCCGGGTCTGAGGTGGAGGCTGTGTACTCAGAGCAGGCAAGGTGGGAAAGCCCGGATGGCAGCACATCCGCATCCGGGGTCCTCACAAAGCCTCTTCAAGTCTCCTGCACAGAGCCTGTGCCCCTCAACGCCCACGCCCCAGGTCCCAAGGGAGGCAGTGGTGCCTGTCCCCAGGTGACCAAGGGATGGTCACAGAAGCTGCCCCAGATTGAATTACCTCCCCGCCATGGTCGTGTTACTCCATCGTTCAAATACCACCCCAGGATTTGGACTGTACCTGGATACCACCCGTGCGGACACTGACTTATTTTCAATTTACTTTATACAATCAAATATGCTTAGTTTTAAATAAAACTTTACAACACTACAGTAAATGGAAAACCAGGATCACGTGTCATAAATAGTAATGATATATAGAGAAATAGATACTATAGATCACGACAATAAGTAGCATTGTTGTTATTAACACTGCTCTGTGCCAAGCACAGTTCTCATACTCCACAATGTCAGCTCACTTCATCCTGGAAACGTCCCCCTGAGGCAGGTGCAGCGTGCACACTTCCTACTGGCATCCCCATTTTGTAGATGAGGAAGGAGGCTCAGAGCAGCAGCCCCTTAAAATGGACACATCACTGTTAAGACCAAAGACAGAAGACCAATCTCCATCGGCCCTCAGGTCCATCGGCGGGGAGACAAGGCTATACTGGACTTCGAATCTGAGTTTGCTTTCTGCATTTGCATCATTCATTCACTCATTCATTTATTCAACAGGTGTTCACTGAACACCTACTGTGTGCTGGGCACTCGAGAGTGGGGGGGGGTGTTGGCACATCAAAACCATGGGTTAAAGTAAGTTTCATGTCTTCAGCAGACACCCCTCTTGTGAACAAACTGAAAGAAGGATTCAACCTCTGTTTCCTCATCTGCAAGATGGAAATAATGGTACCAGCTTCACAGGGTGACACCAAGGAGGGTGAGTGTGTCGCACAGTTTGGAAAGCATTCCAGCAGTGCCCCCCACTGAGGAAATGCTCAAAATATCATTGACGATAATGATGATTATTATTACAGTGTTTGGCCAGTGGGAGTGCTTTCCACTTGCCATCGTGGTGGTTTGTTGTTTTTTTAAATGTATTTGACTTTTAAAGTGAGTTAAAAAATGGCACGCTTGCAGTGAGTTTAAGTAGACATCCATATTATCATGTTTGTCCTCATTTGCATACGACCCGGAATTTTACGAGCACAAAAAAACATTAACCTGTCACTTCCACGTGTCCCTTGTGTCCCCCTGAGGCTTTATTTAGAAAGAAGTGGAAATTCAAGACCGTTCCTTTAAACTAGTAGCAATTCATTTACTTGATGGGGGATTTAAATTCCTTACCAAATGGCAAAAGCAACCTAATAATGCACAATATTTCTAAGTAGCACAACTCACAGCGTGGGGCTTTCTAAATCTGATTTAGACACAGAGCAGTCATCTTTCAGGACTGAAGTGCCTCTCTGCAAAGTGGCTTTGCAGGGACACCTACCCGTGTAACCGGCCTCCGCCGGGAGAAACTGAGTTTTTCCTCACTTCTCCCACCTCCATGTGCTCAGCACGCTGGCAGTAAGGAAGGTGGTGTTTGGGGGGGATTTAAAAATCTGGAATTATTGTTTAATCAGATGATGGAAGAAAGAGCATAGACTGAGGAAGGCCGGCCTGGCCTCAGATTCCAGCTACCGCCTCCAGTTGGTCGGGGGTGCCAAACTAGTTCCCGCCTCTGAGCTGCATTTCCTCACCCGAGAGACGGGGCGCTGAACCTCTCAGTGCCTCAGTTTCCCTGCCTGTAAGAATGGCCACCTCTGGGACTCTTGAGATTATAAAATGAGATAATAGGATAAATCTGCTTGGCACAGACCCTGGTACTTAGTACATGCTGAGGGAATGTTTTCAATTATTATCATTACTTCTGTCTACAGACAGGGGATAATCCCACCGTGACTGCAAGTGGTTTAAGGGTCACATGGGGTAACAGAGGACTGAGCTGTGAACAAGGCATCCACCGTACGAGGGGGTGGTGAAGTCCAAGGTCAAAGCCATCTCAGATGGACTGTAAAAGGGTAAAAGTTGCCACTTTTCAGAACTTTTCTCCACAGCAAGTGCACACCTGGGAGAAACCAGAGACTCCTTCCCTGCCCCTCACCTGCCACCTGCCACGGCCGGTCACATACACGGGGCCCAAATGGAGCCCACGGCTTATGCAGGGCACACACGGAGCCCACAGCTGGAGCCAGAGCCACACTTTAGTGGCTTAAAGAGGACATCACATGTTTGTCCTCTTACAGTTCTGGAGGCCAGGCATCTGAAACGGCTGTCGCTGCGCTAAAATTAAGGTGTCCTTAGGGCTGCGTTCCTTCTGGGGGCTCCAGGGGAGACTCATCGCCTTGCCTTTTTTGGTGTCTAGAGGCCGCCCACATTGCCTGGAGTGTGGCCTCTCCTTCAATCTTGAAAGTCAAGAAAGGCCGGCTTTTCTTATTCTGACACCGACTCTTCACCTCCCTCTTCCACGTTTAAAGGACTTTTGTGACGGATCCATCTTGATAACCCAGGATAATGTCCCTATCTGAAAGCCGGCTGATTAGTTGCCTTAATTACATCCCCAACCTTAATTGCCCTTGCCAGGGGACATATCACAGATTATAGGGATGAAGACAGGGTCCTCTTTGAGGGGTCCTTATTCTGCCAGCGACAGCACCCTTGAGTAAACCACTTCATCTCTGTTTCCTCATCTCAAAAAAGAGTGATAATGTCTAACTTCCATGGATACCGCAGCGAGGAAAAAAGATAATGGATGTGAAGCCCAGACCTCAAACTGGCCACCTGCTGATACATCCAAACAAAGGGCAGGATTGGTCCCCTCCCATCCCCACCCTCTCCTTTAAACATCAGAATTAGTTGTTGATGTAATGACCAACACCGCATAGAGTTGTGGCTGCCCCTTAGGACAGGCTGTGGTTCCCCAGGTCACCACAGTCTCCACCATTCCCCATTGCCTCTCACCCAGTCTTATTCGTTTAATTACTGCTCCTGGAGGGAGCTCAGGTTGAGACATTTGCTAAAAATACCCAGTATGCAGGAGATGCTTAGTAAAGGACAGCTAATATTATTCCAATTCACACAAATCCATTAACACAGTTATCTTCAAGTTTGGCTGTGCATCAGGATTCCGTAGGGAACTTGAACAACTCTTGCTCTCCAAACTGCACTGAGACCAATAACACCAGCACCTCTGGGGTGGGGCCCAGCCCGGGGTTGCTAAAACTCTCCAGGAGTC
>NW_017731382.1:4576897-4583978 GCF_001890085.2 Hipposideros armiger
CCCACACAGAGAGGATTGTAAAAGCAATAACGAAATGCGAAATGCACAGGATTGTAATAATGGGCCTTTGCTGCCTGCGTATCCACTTCCTGCCACAGGTACCTGAGGGGCTGCCTGGACACTTCTGGAAACTTCCAGTACTCAGGCAATTCTTCGTGGTGGCAGGTGTGGGCTCCTTAGACCAATGCAGAGCAGACTCCGGACTCGGTAGCTTTTCTTCTATTCGCTCAAGGCTGGGCTGCAGCCCACTCGGGAGCCCCCTTCTGGCTGCTCTCTGAGTGGTTCCTGTCCTTTTCCCGCAGCTGCTCCTGCCTTCCGTGGGGAGGCACCCAATCTGAAGGTCCTGGCGACTCAGGTGCCAGATCAAAGCGTGGTCTTGTTACTAGTGATGAGAAAGAAGCCAAACCATTTATTAAACTATATCGTTGGAGCCCACAGATAGTCACAGCGCAGCTCCTGTGTGCAGGGCGCGAGTCTAAGTGCCGGGGACAAAACACACTGAGCCCCTCGCCCTCGGCAGAGCTTACAGTCTAATGGCAGAAAGAGACCAAAAAGAGCTAAGTAAAAAGCCTGGTGGGGCAGAGGGTGGGCTGTGCTGTGGAGGAAAATAAAGTGTGTGCGGGGTGAGAAGTGGGGGCGTGCTAGGGCGGGAGCAGGGCTTTCATAGGTTTTTCTCAAAAGGTGGTCCAAGAGCTTGACATTTGAACCAAGAGGGGCTGGGTCATGAGAGGGAGCGGCACCAGGCAGGGAACGGCATGTGCAAAGGCCCAGAGGTGGGAGCGGACATGCCTGTGGCAGCCCCATCACAGTGGCAACCTGAGGTGGGTAGAATATCACAGACCTCACAGGTGAAGAGGCTCAAAGGTCTGCCTTGTTACTCATTCAGAACTGCTGGGGAGCAGGTGAGCATCCCACAGTTAGAGGCCCCTCCTCCGTTATGGCCTCCTAAGAGCCCTCACACGGATAGGGATCCTAACTATTGGGGTGCAGTTTGGGTGGCCTCCAAGACCCCACCTGGCCTCAAATGCCACCACACAGGGTGGGCGAGGGGAGACCATAAAATGCACCACTGGCCCTCAGGAACCATCTCCCACTCCAGAAATCCCCCAAGCCAGGTGTCTTCCTGATCCCGGGAGCAGGTCCCACCTCTATGGGCTGCTTGGGATAGGGACACCTGGCCTGGGGCGGGGGGGGTCTGTTCCCTGCTGGCCTCAGGATCCTGGACAGCTGGCAGGAGTGCGGAGGCATGAAAATGCCCCGAGCCCATCCTCCCTCCACTGCCGTGAGCATCACTCTGGAGATGGAGGGGCGACCCCCCCAGCCTCATCTTCACGGGCAGGCCCTGCAGGCCCCTGACTCATTTGTGATAGGAGAATGAGTGTGAGGTCAGTTCAGGTCAGCTCAGAAGCGGGAGTCCCTGTCACTGGCTCCACGCCACCTGCAGGTCAAACTCCAGGGTCACAAGAGATAAATGACACCCACTCCAAACCCTCACTGGGCACCTGGCCAGTTGTGGCTACCCTGGGGATGAGGGGGATGGGTCAGAACCAGAAGGGAGGGAAGGGGGGGTGGAGATAAATGAGAAAGAACAGAAGGCGGGAGGGAGAGCAGAAGGGAAGTGAGAGAGGAGAAAGAGAGGAGGAAAGTGGAAGAAGAAGGAAGTGAAAACCATTTGTGTCTCTCCACCACCCCAGGGCAGGCAGGCTCCTCTCCGGTCCTTGATGAGGAACCCTGACTTGATGGAAGTGCACCCCTCCCCCACCCCGTGGCAGTAGCCTCCCTTTCCAGGGCAGGTGGCAGGAATGGGGCCCATGTGGCCTGGGAGGCAGAGCAGCTGCTTTGCATATGCAAAGAGGCTCCTTGTCCAGAGGGGAGGCCAGGCCAAGGTCTGATGGCGGTAGGGGCTCAGAGACCTCCAGCCCCCGCCTCCCCCAGAGATCACCATCCTGGCTGAGCCGTTTGTCCCCACACTCAGCTTGGCCCTGAACAAGCTGCTTGACCTTGACACCAGGCCTGCCAAAAGCAGTCATGCTACTTTGCTTCCAAGAACCTAACCTAAGGACACAAGGAAGAAGGAGGGAGAGAGGGCAGGGCAGGAAGGAAAGGGTTCAGGAAGACTGTGGGCGCAGGGTTGTGTTGCTCTTTGGGAAAGCAAAATAATGTTAAACAACGTAAACAGTGAGCCGTATGGGCGCCAAGCTACGGAAGGCTGCGACCTGGACTAAACCCTCCACAGAAAGCACTGAATCAACACAACCACCCGTGAGGTAGGTCACCACCCCTACTTTACAGATGGGGAAACTGAGGCTCATTAGTAGGAGAAAGAAGCCGGCGGACCCAGGACACCAACACCTCTGCACACCTCATCAACTGAGATGAGAATACCCGGAAAACTGCTGCTGCCAACGTGGGCGTCTCAGGGCAGTGACAGCAGCTGACTGGCATCAGCATTGACAAGCCTGGTATCCTTCCTGGTCCTTTGAGGCCACGCGCAACAGCTGCTGTTGAACTCTGGCCGAACACAAGGGAACATGCAAAATGGAACCCAGCTGAGCCCTTGTGGTGGGGTTACAGTGCCCCTCCCCTTTATAAAACTGTCCTTAAATTTTCTTTGAACAGGTTTTTAATGGAGAAAAAGAGGGACTTTGAGAGACTGCTTCATTTCGAGGGAGAGGCATTTAAACAGAAGAGAGAGGGGTTCAGCTGGGATGGGGTAGGATTTTTAAAGGGACCTCACACCTCAGCTGTGACCTTCTCATTTTACACGTGAGGACTCTGGAAGCCCGTACCCACCCAGCCAGTTGGTGACCAGTATTCATGCAAAGACCCGCCCCCTGCAAGTACCCCTGCCCCCAGGGGTTCAAGACATCCAAGCGACCCAAGCTCAAAGGCCTTCTGGGCCAGGCCAGTAGAGAGCGGCAGGGGACAGAGGCATTTTCCTGTGAACGTTCCCCATTATTCTTACATATTGGCCGCTAATTTGCAGCTTTGAGAAACATTCCCCTTTGCTGGAAAGCAGATCTGCGGCTGGATTTGCTGTGGGCGTCCATGTCCTCTCGGGGTGAGCTGCCTGGGTTTCCTCCTGGCCCTCCTCAGAACAGCGTGTCTCTCCGAGGCTTCCCATGACTCAAAATAGCTAGAAGCAGGCTATTTTTACGGGACTGGTAGCAAAGGTCTAAGAGCCAGGCCAGGTCTATGCTGGGATGGATTTCCTTTATCATCCAGCAGCAAGCTGTGGGACCCGGGTGCCTGGAGGCATTCAAGAAGCCCAGGAATGTCCCTCCTGGCCACTGTCTGGGGCCAGTCGAACCCGCAGGCTATAAATAGGACACTGCATGCAGCTGGGAGACCTGCAGATGCAGGACGTAAAGCTTAGACCCTGCTCCACAAGCTCCAGCTGTGCCTCTCCCAGACCTAAGGGCCCATTTCCCTGGCATTTGCATGTCAGTTGCCCAGGTCCTCAGTCAAAATACATGCAAATCCAAGCTCTGGGCCCTCAGGTGAATTCCTGATGGGCATTGTCCAGGACAGCCCTGCACCCCGTGGAGTGGAGAGGGCTGGTGTTCTTTCATTCCCCAAATGGGTACCCAGCACCTCCTGTGTGCAGGCTGGATACCAGAGTGAACAAAACCCTGGGTCCGGCCGGGGTTTCTGAGCCTGACTGTGCGCATGACGCTCTGTGGGTCTCAATGACTCAGGATACAGACTCTGATGGTAGAGTGGGGTCTCGGGCACCCACCTGTACTGCCCGTGCGCTTGAGGTGTTTATGGTCCAAGATAAAACAGGGCATGCACCACAGGCTTCTACTGTACGAAATCCTTTCACCTTTCCTGCATGCTGTAAAGTTTACATAAGAAAAACATGGTGGGGTAAGAAGCAGCAATACCTGAAGCTTTAGATTTGGAAATTCAAATAGGTAAACCCCAGCCCACCGGCTGCCAACTGTTTTGGTAAATAATGTTCATTGGCACCAGGGCCGAGTTTAGGGCCAGGAAGCTGAGCCACTGCAGGGCTGCTGCGTTTGTTCAACATTTTCATAGTGTGGACTTTCTTTTGCATTGGTTTTGATTTTTTAAAAGTATTTCATTAAAATAGTATTTCTCTCAATGACAGCGTTTTCTGTGCCTGATGGAAATGCCTCACTCGCCTTACCCTTAGCCCGACCCTGCTTGAAGGGCTCCAGGCAGCCACACGGAACAAACACAGGCTCAGAAATGACACGGCCCTGCTTCTAAACCCCACTTCCGCCCCCTACTGGCTGTGTGGCTTTGGACGGCTGCCTAAGGTTGGAGGCCTCAGTTTCCCCCTGTGAAATGGAGCCAGCGGCGCTCACACCACCACCTGTCTGGGATAGTGTGGGAATTAAACGAGATATTATACACAAACACTTTTTGGAGGGCTGAAAAATCCTAATTATTGTCAACTAAATAACAAAGTCAAGTTCAAATTCATGGTGTGGAGGCCAAGAAAATTGAAGGAAAACCTGCACCCGGCCGCGCTGGTCATCACCTGTGAATCTCCAATTGGTTCTGGAAGAATAAAGGTGGGCTGAGAAAATCCAGAGAGACATTTGGACAAGGCTTGGAAGAAGGAATGGCCACGTGCAGGGGGCAGCGGGACAGCTCGGAAGCCCTGTCTGGAGAGCTCGCTCGGCATGTCTGTACATGGGCACCAGAGGTCCCTTCTCCCTGTGACTGAGTGGGAGGAGAAGTCCCAGCCTGGCACGGACAGCAGCGGGGAGCAGTCACAATGCCAGGTGCAACCTTCCCATGTTCCAGATGCCGAGCAAGCAGGGAGGGACTGTCCCAGCACAATTTCCTTTGCAACTGACACTCTATGGTATGTTGGAGGTGAGAACCTGGGCTTCCGGTGGTCCAGGAGGGAGGGAGATACCGAGCAGGGTGGCCCAAATGCTGGAAACCTGAAATGGAAAATCTGAAGCAGAATAGTTGGTGGTGGGTGTCAGGGAGCCAAGGAGCCAGTGCTCGCCAGCCTCGGATATTTCGCGCTGAGTTTCCAGAGCCACACAGGGACCCCACGCGGGCTCCAGTGGGCAGTGGGATGGAGACAGGCTCTGCCAAGTCACTGTCTTGGAGAAGCGCAGCCTGGTCTGGGCGACACCTTCCCCAAACGTGGTCCTACGGGGCGTCCCCTATAACTTAACAAGTTACACAGGGTTCGCGAATCTCAGGATGCACCTTCGTAGGGTGCTTTCCCTTTGTGTCCCCAGCGATGGTTGTACAAGCCTGGGGCACCGACACACAGCCTTATCTCCTTGATCTGTGCTGTCAGTATCCCCTTCTGCAGGTGAGCAGAGCAAGGCTCAGAAAGGTAGTGTAACTGGCACACTGGTCAACAGCTAGCACTCGGTGGAGGGGGATTCACTCCCAGCTCTGTCCTAATCCAGAGCAAATGCCGTTTTCCTTGCCGGTGTCTCCCCCTCAGGACTCATTTTTAGCCAAATGGCCCTCAAAAGGCGCTAAATACTCTCCTGCACCCTCTGGTTTCTTCTGCTGGCTCTTGGAACTGAAGAACTTGCTTCCTCCAGGACCACACACCTGAGTGTTCTGATATCTGTCCATCCACCTGAACCTGCTGTCTTTCCAAAGAGGTTGGGTGGGGTGGGGGAGGGGCGGCCTCCAGGAAGTCAGGCTCCTGGGGGTTCAGTGTTGTGAGAAGGCCTGATTTCAGCAAGGAAATTGGTCAAGTCAGATTGCAGGATGTCAGAGAAGTTTCCTCAAAACTTGTGAAGCAAGGGAGGTGAGAGGAGGGAGTTACACCCTCCAGGGCGTGGCCCCGCTGCCAGGCCAACCATAAATGCAAGATGTTCAACCTCCCACCTACAGCCGCAGGGAAATGTGCCCACAACCCACACGCCCCGCCCTCAAGGAGATGGGGCTGTGAAATTTGGTTGAATGACAAGGTGGAATAATTATTATCATCACAGCCGTTTATGGCGTCTTGTATTAGCTTCCGATGTCCGCTTTAACAAAGCACCACGAACTAGCTGGCTTAAAACAACAGAAATTCATTCTCTCCCAGTTCTGGAGGCCAGAAGTCCAAAGTCAAGTTGTCAGCAGGGCCACACTCGCTCTGAAGGCTCTAGGGAAGGATCTGTGCCTTGCGGCTTACAGCTTCTGGCGGCCCCAGGGGTCCTGAGCTTGTGGCAGTGTCCCTCTAGCCTCTGCCTCCGTCTTCCCATGGTCTTCTGTGTGAGCCCTCCCCGCTTCTCTTCCCTTCTAAGGACTCCTGGCGTTGGATTTGGGGCCCACCCTCATCCAGCACGATCTCATTTCCAGATCCTTAACTTAATTCCATCTGCAAAGACCCTCTTCCCCAATGAGGTCCCATTCACAGGTTCCAGGTGGACATTTCTTCTTGGGGGCCACTAGCAACTTGCTACTATGCCCACTGCTGCCAGACGCTGAGCAAGCAAGGGAGGTCTTTTGGGGCACAGTCTCATTTGCACGTGCTATTTGGGAGATGAAAACTTGAGTTTCCGATGGGCCAGGAACTGTGAGTTGGCCGCAAGGTTGCACCTCATTTGGTGATCTTTGGTGGCTGTGGTTCCCTGGGACTTTATTTGTCACCAAGTGAGAGGGTGGGAGCGATGGAGGGAGGGAGTTACAAATGGCACATCCACTATCCTTTCGAGATATTTTATGTGGGAAGGAAACGGTTGCACAGCTAACATACATCCCATTGGGCTGACCCGGGTGGACCTTCAGCCCCATTTCTGCTTTGTTTCTGGGAGGCTCTGAGTCTTGCTGGGATGGGAAAAGGTGCGGATGAATGGGGCTTTAACCACTTGAGTGGTGGCCGCACGGTGTGCTCAGCCTGACAAGGGCCCACACACTGTAAGTGGCCCCTCACCTTTCTGTCCACAGTGGTCCAGGGTGAGTGTGTCCCCAGAGTGCAACCAAGGAGACGGGCGGCTCTCCTTGAACCCCTCCCACTCCAGCCCACAAGACAACTGCTTTGTATTGGAAATTGGAGCAAGGTTATTCCCTGACTGAAAACCTGACATGCAATGGGGCCTCCTCTGTGTGTGTGTGCGTGTGTGTGTGTGTGTGTGTGTGT
>NW_017731382.1:4584593-4589877 GCF_001890085.2 Hipposideros armiger
AGTTAGGGTTCAAGTCCCCATTCACCATCCCCATTATTGGGTCCCCATGGCCCTCCCCAAAATTAACCTCAGAGATCTTTTTGGTGTGGAGACCTCCATGGCTTTGAGAGGTAGATATCACACCACCACTCTCTGCGCTGGGGAAAAAAAATTATACACACACACACACACACACACACACACACACACAGAATTTTTATTTTTCCAGAATGGCTTAAAAGTAAAAACAATGCCATGCGGAGATCATGCAGCCCCTGATAGGATGGGACAGGAAGCGTACTTGACTTCTGTGGTCTCTTTCCAACACCCCATAACCCTGGTCTAACCATGAGAAAAACACCAAGCAGACCCAGACTGAAGTACATTTCACCAAACACCTGAGCTGTGCCCCCCAAATGGCCCAGATCATCAAAATAAGGAATGGTGGAGAAACTGTCACTGACGAAAGGGCTAAGAAGACCTGAGGAGTAAATGCCATGGGCATCTGGGGGGGAATTTGGAGTGGGAAAAAACAGCACGGGGAACTGGGGGACTCTAAATGAAGTCTAGAATGCAGTGAATAAAAATGTACCAGTGCCGGTTTCTGAGTTTGGCCAAACCCTGGTCATGTGGCAAGATAACATTATGGGAAATTCCAGCCGAGAGCGGGGTCTATGAGAACTCTCTGTGCTGCGTTTGCAACTTGTCCTCAGAGTTCAAGGGCACCCCTTGAAGTGCACAAGGAGCCCCAGGGAGCTGACATATACAGAAGTGTGCAAAGCAAAAACCGAAATTTCCTTTCCAGACCTTCTGCCCCAAATCTGCTCCCTAGTACCTAAAACCTGATGTGTAGGTTGTTTTCTTTTTCTTTTTTTTTAACAAGAATTTTCCAATGCCTGATTACCCCTCCTTGTGAAGAAGTTCTAAATCAGGGGGCGGGGGGGGCGTGGTTCTTTTGGAAAGAGCTACACTTGGTCAAATTTCAAATCACATAAAACCTACATGGTCTGAGCTTCCGAACGGCCCTCTGCCTCCTCACATCACGCCACCCAGCAGGAACTGACATTAGCCCCATTTTCAAGAGGAGGAAACTGAGGCCGCGTCACAGCCAGCGGTGATGGAGCTGGGATTCAGGCCCAGGACCCCGATGGCAAAGCCTGTGCCAGTCACCCCCCACACAGCCACACCTTCTGGGGCCCCTCTTCCACTAGGGTACATGCTCCCCCTCCCCTCCGCACCCCTCCTCTGTCTCTTCTCCTTCCCCCTTTCCCCTCCCCTCCTTTTCCTCTCTCTCCAGGACCAGCAGCAGCACTGCCTCCTGGGAACTGGCTAAAAAACGCCTGGGGCCCCAGGCCTGCTGGGTCAGAACGTGCGCCATCAGGAGCTCCTGGGCACTGATGGGCACATATAGCCTGAGGAGTCTGCTTGGACTACTCCCCTAATCGTGAGAAAAGGGACACCAACGACAGGTCCCTGGGCCAGGACAGGAACTGGAAGAGGATCTGTGACCGGGCTCAATCAAGGACGTCTGGGTCTCACGCTTCAGCCGGCCGCTTCATTGGCGTCTTCCTCTTCGTAGCCTGGGAAATGGCTTTTAAAAGCTCCCTAGAACCAGCCCTGGGAACCCTGGCACTGCAAGTCCCTCATGTCCCCGGGGAGGCCACTCCGCCAGCCCAAGCGAGGCCAGGAGGGGATGTATGCAGAAGCTGGCTTTGGGTGCTAACCACATATGTCTTCCACCGTGTCCCCGCCGAGGAGTCCTGTGAGTCACCGATCCCCAACCCCAGTGATGCAGCCACAGACCCCAAGCGCTTCGGGGACTTGCACAGCCCCCTCCAGCACAGAGCAGGTGCTGGGGAAGGGAGACTGCCCAAGAAAGCAGGGTGTGGACGCAGGACATGCTCTCCTCTCCTCCCGCCCCCACGGGGCCACCCCTGCCCCTTGTGGTCAGGAAGCTTCTGGTAAGGAGCTGGACTGACCCTGGGCCACCTCCACCACCCACAGCCTGTGTGGCCTTGCCAAGCTGCTGCACCTGCGTGCCAGCCTCAACCCCCCCACCTGTAGCGTGGAGCTCACCACCACTTCCAGTTCACAGGGGTGTCCTGAGTGTTACTGGGGAGCAGGTCCTTGGGATCGTTACAGACAAGAATTCAAGGACGCACAGACGTAAGCCGAACAAGCAGTGAGTTTATTCAAGGCAAGGAAGAGAGTACACTCCAGAAATAGCGGGAGTGGGCAGGCCGGGAGGAGGGCAACTGCTGGGAAGAACAAAGAGGCGTAGGGTTTTATTCAAATGAGGGCACAAAATTGTGGAGAGTTGGGGGTGGCGTCATGGGCGTTCTCAGGCGGGTCCTTGCTTTCCTTGCTGCTCCCTCCTTCCCACCCAGAGGCGGGACTCCCTTGTTCTTCCTAGGCCCTGTGGGAACTGTCACGGTGACCCGAGCGGTGGAGATTTTCCCCTGCCCACAGTGCTAACAGTGTAATAATCCATTACACGTGGCTAGAGCTGCACCTTTTCTTAAGAATGATCTCATCTCCTCTTCGTCTCCCTTCACATCCTTCTTCCTTCCCTCCCGGCTCTCTCCCCGCGGCCCTATTCTTTCGGCCTAAGGTTACACGAGCACTGAGTGACAGGCTCCAGTGGAGGTCAGTCTAGTGCCCTGCGCAGACTCCGTGCATGCTGGCCAGAGAAAGGTCAAACACTGAGGAAAAAGCTGGAGGATCAAAAATGGGGCCTGGCAGAGCCCCAAGACGGGTTTGAAGGCAGCTCTGAGGGGGACCCTGAACCAGAATGAACGAACCATCCCCAAGGGGCCACGTCAAGGGGACACCACTCAGGAGAAAGCAGACATTCCCGAATGTTTGTGGAAAGCAAGTATTCTTGCCATGGCAGTGACAATGTCAGGGCTGGGACCAGCTCCGTAATCCAGGGCAGGGCCCAGTGAGAAATGAAAATTGGGTGCCCTTGTTCAAAAAGTATTGAGACGTTCAAGACAGCGGCAGCAGACCATTAAACCAAGCACGGGGTCCTAGAGTTCAGGGCCATGTGACTCCCCAGGGGACACGCCCATAAAGCCAGCCTTGCTCAGGGGCCTCCCTGGCTTCACAGAGTGAGATCAGAGACCACTATTAACAGATGCCTTCACCCAAGCAGCCTGGCCCCTCCAGCTGCCCCCAGTGGCTCCCCGCTGGTCAAAGTGCAAATCAATTTAGAGGTCAGAGCAGCCCACACCATTATCAAGTGGGGCTCTGGGAGCAGTCAGATTGTCACCAGGCAGCTATGGAGATAAGCCAATCAGCAGCCAGCAGCCAGCAAGCTGCCAGCATTTGCCATGATACCAGAAACGGCACTTCTCTGGTTCCCAGGGTCCTGGAAGAAAATCAGCTCACACACAGGGGACATCTGCTCTGCTCCGGGCAGTGGGCGGGCACGTTGAGCCTTCTACACGCCCCCTAAGCACAGTGCAGGCTGGAGCCTGGCTTTGGGTAGGTCACCTTCCTAGGACAGCCTGTGATGCCTGGCCAATGCCATCCAGGAGAACGGGCTCTGAGCTTGCAGACTCGGGAATGTACGCTGGGGAAGGCTCCTGCCTGCTAGGGGCTTCGGATGGAGGCCCACAGGGGAGGGGGAGGAGGTGGGCCCCGCAGAGCAAAACGAAGGGACCCTGGCATGGGCAACACCGCAGAAGCAGCCAGGGGCCCGAGGACTGGGAGGCCGGCTGGCAGGAAGCGTGGAGGAGCACAGTGACCTCACAGAGGTGGCTGCAGACAGAAACCGGGGCCCGTTCTCAGGGTGTCCAGACTCTGGGACCATTCCAGAAATGGTGCCCTCCACCAAGCATGTCCCACGCCATGCAGAAGTCCCCCAAACAGACATGGTACCAACCACAGAGCCCAGCCATGCACCCGCCCCGATGCTGCTCCACTTGGGCTCTAACCTGGCAACAGTTCTGTGAGGCGTGTCTGTCAACAGCCACATCCTACAGAAGGAGCCTGTGGGTCAGCGAGGAGCCACCTGCCTGGGTTCACACAACTGGTCAATGGCAAATGCCGGAATTAGCCCAGATCTGAGTCACATTCGGGCTCTTCCGTCTTTGAAATGAGGTTTTGGGCTCAGAATTCTCTCCTGCTGGCATGGCACAGGTGAGCAAAGTGTGGGGCTTTCTTTCTTCCCATTTTTTTTTTTTTTTACAGGTTGCAATTCCCTTCTTGGGGCATAAGGCAAAGCTTCCTGTAGGAATGACTAAACTGAGATATAGATATAGCAGTGAAATAAAATTATTGTAAGTTACAAATTTTCTTCTAATTTAAAATTATAGTTGAGGCCTTAGGCATTGCCGTGGTACTCTTGACCCGATTCTTCTAAGCCAAATGAAATTTGACTTTTGGAGGGAAGTGCTGGGCTGTGTCCCCCGTGAAAGGCGGGCTTCAGAAGTGGATGGCTTGGACAGTCACACAACCTGTGCTCAGAAGGGCCTGCACTTGGTTTAATGCCCTGCTGTCACCATCTTGAAATATTTGCTAGTGTTTGAACAAAGGCCTGCATTTTCACTTTACCCTGGGCCCGGCGCCTGCCCTGGGTGGTGTACGTTGCGGAGGTATTTGCACCACACCATTTTGTCTCACCAAATGTGCAGACAGCTGTCATTTTTGCCACCACTCTCTGCCCCCCCCACACACAGTCTGCATTCCCACGTCTTCTGGAAAAGCACTTAGAAGTTCCTTACAGGACCCCTACCCTACGTGAATCCCAGTGGTTTGGGAGGGGACAGCCCAGTTCCAGAATCCAAGGGTGACTCAGGCCTGGCCAATGAGCGTGTCCCACCCTCTCGGCCTCAGCAGTTGGCTCAGGGATGAGAACATAAGCAGAATCAATACAGTCTGAGTGAATTCTATGCAACAGTTGGGAAGAAAGAATCTGACCTTCTGTTGGAAGGGAATGTGGAAGGACGTAAACCTCGAGCTGCGACGGGGCCAAGTGGAGAGAAAGGCAGCCAGGGATGGAGAGAAATCAAATCCTGAGGACAGCACAGGAGCCGCTGGATACAGCTGTGCCTGAAGCCAGACCCAGCTCATTTCGGCTACGTAACAATGGTTTTTCTTAAGTCAGTTGAATCAGGTTTGGTGTCACTCATGACAGAAAGAGCCCAGAGCAATATACTGCCTCCTTCTGTTGTGAAGGTTGTAGCCACACAGGGGCAGAATCTACACTTGGCTCCCAAACGCAGTGCCCAGGACGTGAGGAAATTCCCAAAGCTGGCCAAGGGAAGGCTTTGCAAGGGGCCGAGGCCTCTCACTGACTTTT
>NW_017731382.1:4590032-4633270 GCF_001890085.2 Hipposideros armiger
GTCCCTATGGGAGGCACAGTCCTGCCCTCTGGGCAGGCACCCTACGTAACCCCTCCCCTTGAATGTGGGCAGGACTGTGAATGTGATGGACTCTCTCTCCCACAAGTAAATCACTAATTAGTTGGCTTGGGGTTCTTCAAAAGGGAGGTGATCCTGGGTGGGCCTGACCAAATCACGTGAGCTCTTAGAAGGGACCAGGCCCTTCTGTCATCAGGAATTAAAAGTGTGAAAGGGTCTATGAAGGGGGGTCATGTGGTAAGGACCTGCAAGTGGCCCCTAGAAGCTGAGAGCAGTCCCAAGCCAACAGCTAGAGGGACAAAGGGGTCCCAGTTCTGAATTTGCCAACAATTTGAGGGAGCTTGGAGGTGGGTCTTTCCCTGGTTGAACCTCTAGATTAAAACACAGCCCAGCCAACACCTTGACTGCAGCTTTGTCAGACCCTGAGCAGAGACTCAGCTAAAACATGCTGACTCCTGCCCTGTGGGCAGCCTGAGATGATAAATGGGTGTTGTTTAAGCCGCTAAATTGGCGGTCATTTGTTATGCAACATTGAAAATGAATACATCTTTCGTCTGCCTGGCTCACTCCCTCGCTTCACTCCGGTCTCCACTCAAATGTCACCTCTGCAGAGGCCTTCCCTGAACCCCCGTCTCTGGTAGGCTCCTGTCCCATCACCGTCCCAGCTCTTACTCACTTTAATGATCTTTGTGGCCCTTCCACCTGCCATAGCATATGCACCACGTGCTTGCTGAGTCATTACCAATCTCCCTTTTGGACCTGGAACTCCGGGAGAGGGGTCTTGGTCCGTCTGGCTATGAGTGCACTTGAGCCCAGAACCTGGCACATGAGAAGAACACCAAAAAACATTGGCTGAACAAATGAATGAATGAATGAATGAATGAATGAATGAATGAAGAGAAAGCGATGAAGAGCCACCTAACTATAAAGGCTCATGAGTGCTGCCTAGTTGCAGCTCTTGTGGGGAGCAGATAAGAATGTGGTTTCCAGAGTTCCGCTTCCTCTCAGCAGCCGAAACACTCCCGTGACCTCTGTGGCTGAGCCACGACACCCCTCCCACGGTGCCTGCAACAGAGGGCTCGGCAGGACTTCTGCATAGAGGTGAGGAGGTCTGGCCTGTGTCTCAGTGGTAGCGCTACCCCACAGGCTGTGAAGCCCTGCACTTGTCCACTGCCCTCTCCCTGCCTTGGTCTTCTTATCTACAAAGTGGGTACAACAAGAGCTGACGTGGCTCTCAAGGCTGTTTGAGGGGTAGGTGGACTTATGCATGTCCAGGCCAAGAACGGTTCCAGCAAGAGCTCAGGAAGCATTAGCAGGTGTTATCATAGAAAGAACATGCAGTGCTATGGAGATGGGGAGAGAGGGTCTTCCATCAACTCCCTGCACCCCGTTCTTGGGGCAAGCTGTCATGTGTGATGAGCCCCACCTGGGACACGGCCAAGCCAAAACAGGGGACACAACAGACCCTTTGCACAATGACGTCCTGGGGTTGTGGGCAGAGGGATTGTGTTAGCTGTCAAGGGAGCTGGTTTGCTACGTTGATGCTTCACCTTTGATGGGGGGGGGGTTGCCTGGGAGGAGGCATGCCCCCCCTTTCTTGCCCTGAGCAGACCCTGAATCCCCCGACCCCCACACCAGCTTCACCGAGGAGGAAACAGAAAGAGACTGAAGGTCCTGGCCCCCATCCAAGAGGCAAAGAAACACACCCTTTGGGGAGGGCAAACAGGTTAGTTTAGAGGGGCACCAGGCCTGAGGCTGCCGTGGGTGTGCCCCCGGGGCGACGGGCTGCGGTTGACCCTGGGGAAATGGAGTCATCTGCCAGGCCCATCAGGGGCAGGGCATGGCTAAGGGACCGCAACCTCACATCGGGACAGCAACGGGGCCACGAGTATTTCTCACAAATGATGCAATAGGCAGGCTGCAACCCCATCTCTTGCTGGCTTCAACCCCAGGCTCCTGCATGCCACCTCCTCCTTCCTCCCTCAAGCTGGGTCCCAAAGCACAGGGCAGAGTGGGAGTGTCCTGGAAAGAGTGTCGACAGCACGTTGCCCCAGTCAGCCCTCGTGGCTTTCTCTCTCCCCAGCTGCCAGGCCCTGCACCCGGTGCATTTCATCACCTGCCCCCATCAGTGAGCTGCCCAGACCTCGGAAGCTGTGTTCAGGGCTTGTACAGAAAAAAAATTACCAAGTCATGTGCCAGCTAATCGACCACGGCCAAGTACAACTCAGGATCCGGCAACCCCCAAGCAATTCCCAAGCAAGGAACATGAGGACGCACTCCCCGGGAAATGCTCTCCTCAGCCTGGCTCCCAGAGCCCTCCCTGCCTCTCTCTGCAGCTAGTTTGTCATCCAGGGAGACGACTGCCGCCCTCGATGGAGCAGGGCTGATGGACAAGGGCAGCCCATGCTCACTGACAACCAGATGTTGGCTGGTCGTAAATCAGCCCTAAGGCCACAAGGGCAGCTGCCTGATGCAGCCGGCTTATGAGGCTTATGACCACAGGAAACCTGAGAGCCGGCCGCAGCCGCGCCGAGTGAAGAAACGGGGGCCTGTGCGGAAGGGGGGCACATGTGTTACCAGCAGCTGCATGCCCCGGGTTACACAAGTTAGCCGAGTGGGATCCCCTCCCTCTGAGTTATGTAACTCTCTCTCTGACCTGCCAGAGGGACGCTTGCCCCTCAGCCCAACCATGAGCTCAGGCCCAGCCCAGAGAGTCTAAGGCAATTTGTCTTGGTCATGGCTGGGCATCAGGATTTTAAAAGTCCTTTGGATGATTCCAGCAGCAGCCAAGGTTAAGAACACAGGCTCCAGGTTCGGGAACAAAGCCATGGCCCATGAGCCTAAAGGCCGGACCCCACCTAAGTGTAAGGATCACAGAGTCTGAGGTGTGAGCAGAGCCCTGGAGTTGTGCAGTTCACAACCTGTGCAACTGCACACAGCAGCCCTGGTAGGAACAGGGGAAAACTGGGCATCCAACCCCCTTTGTTTGTAAATACTGACTTAGAGGTGCAGGTTCAATCCCTGATCCTGCTGGTTCTTCAGGAATTTATACTCAGTCCCTGCCACCCCCAGTTGTGGAGCTGATGGTGTTGGGAAGGAGGCAGGCGGAAAACAAAGGCTCTCACAAATTAATACATAATGACAAATTTGATAAGTGCGTGCGATGGAAAAGATCCCCAGAACCTGTCAACACCTTAGGTTCTGTGGCACAGGGAATGAAGGCTGCGGATAGAATTAAGGTTACTAAACAGCTGAACTCGGGTTTTTTTTGGTTTTCTTTTCATATATCAACCTAGATCCTGTTTTCTTAACTTAGATGTTAGGTACAGTTGGGATATGTGATAATTTCACATGCATAGATTGGAAGGTCTTAAAGCTGTGGCAGGAAACAGGATAAATAAATTCCTGAGAAATTATAGAGTGAAAACATCTAGGCAAATTAGAATGACCCACTTTTAAGGGAACAAGCTAAAGACTTTTAAAATTTTATTTAAAATTTCTACTCCTTATTTTATTTTATATTTCAGTTTACATTGAGGAAATCTTTATTTTTTTAATTTATTTTTTTTAACTGAGGTATAACTGACATATAGCATTACAGTAGTTTCAGGTGTACAACATAATGAGTTGATATTTGTATACATTTGGAAATGATCACCACAATAAGTCTTGTTAACATCCATCACCATGAATAGTTACAGTTTTGTTTTTTTTCTTGTGGCGAGAACTTTAAGATCTGGTCTCTTAGCATCTTTCAGATACGCAATACAGTATGGTTAATTGTAGTCTCCAAGCTGTACGTTACACCCTCATGACTTATTATCTAAATAGCTGGCCTGGAAATGAAGAGATTATCCTGGATTATCTAAGTGGGTCCAGTATAATCACAAAGATCCTTAAAAGTGGAAGATAACATATATAATGTTATATGTCAATTATACCACACACAAACACACTACACACACACACACACACACACAGACACTCACACACTCACACACTCACACACACACACACTACAGTCACACACACACACACACTCACACACACAGACACACACAGACACACACTCACACACACACACTCACACTACACTCGCGCGCGCGCGCGTGCACACACACACACACACACACACACAAGGTGAAAGAGAGAACTGGAAGAAAGGTGTGGTAAGATGGCAGAGTGAGGACTTGGCCGGACCTTGCTGGCTCAAAGATGGAGGAGAGGCCACGGGCCAAGGCACTGAATTCTGCCAACAACCCAAGTAGCAGAAAACCGGGGCTCCCCAGAGCTTTAGGAAAAGAGTGCAGCCAGCTAACACCTTGAACTTGGCTTTCTGAGACCCCCAGCAGAAAGCCAGCTGAGCCCACTGCACTCCTGACCCATGGACACGGTGAGCCAATAAGTGGGTGTTGTTTCAGGTCACCCCACTTGTGGTGATGTGTTACGGCAGCAAATGGAAAACCTATCCAGTAAGTGCCCAAAAGGAGAGGATAGTTTGGGGGCCAGAAGAGGCTTCCTGAAGGAGTGGAGTTTGAGGTGAGACCCACAGGATGAACAAGCATCAGCTTGTGGGTTTGGGGTGGGGGGTGGGGAGAGGGAGGGAGGCAGAGGGAACAGAAGGTGCAGGGGCCCTGAGGCAGAAGGATAGAAGACCAGTGTGACTGGAGGGCAGGCCCCTGGGGACGTCACTGAACTCTCCCAGCCTCAGCTTCCTCACCTGAGAAATGGGATTATGACAGCGTTCCCTTGTTGTGAGGGTGAAGTGGGCTGGGGAGCCCTGTAGCAAAGTAGCGAGGAGGGTGGGCTTCACAGTCAGATGAGACCTGGGTTCAGACCCCAGGTCTTCTGATGACAGCCTGGATGGCCTTGGCAGGCTGCTTCCCCTCTCTGAGCCACGGTTTCCCCCCATCTGCCAGGCCGCCGTGAGTCTTAGACAAGAGTGTATCAGGCTGTCATTGCTGTCATTGTTACTGGGAGGCTGAGGCCCAGAGGTGGAAAGGAACATGCTCAGGCTCACACAGAGACTTGCTGGCCGAGCTGGGCCGAAATGAGTCCCGACCCTCTGCCCGCACAGCTTCTCAGTCTGCAGGGCTACGGCCAACCAAGGCGATGAAACTGCGGTCAAGAGAGTTGTCTGTGTGAATGTGAGTGGTCACGTGTGGGTGTGCACAGCATGGGTGTGCGAGGCATGTGGATGTGCTAGAGAACGTGTGCAGGTAAACATAACTGTGGGAAAGTGTGAGCGGCATACTGTTGTCTCCATGGGGACAGGAACTATATTGTCTTTTGTCCACCACTGTATCCCCCACACCTAATATGGCCCCTGGGACACAGTTGGCACTTGGTGGTGTCATTGAATGAAAGAGTGAAGGCACCTACCTGGCCTGGAGGACAGACGCAATCATCAGTGAGTTCTTACACTTGATCAGCTTCAGTTGTGCTGAACTGGGGCCTTTTGGGTTGCACCCTTGAAGCGGGGAAGTGGAAGATCTATTTACCAAAAGGCTCCTGGCGCTGGTGGGTTTCTTGCAACTTACAGGTTCTCATTCTCAACAGTGTTTCTCTAGGGAGCAGCTGACCCTCTGGGGAATGTTTCACAGAGATGGTCGGGGAGGAGCCGGAAGTAGTCCTTCCCCTTGAAGGACTGTGATAGCTCCCGCCTTGAGCACTTACTCTGTACAGGCACTATGCTAGTGACTTCACACATGTCATCTTATTTAGTGGTTACAATACCCATATTATTCACATGTTATAAACGAGGAAACTGTGGCTCAGGAGTCACCTAAGCACCCAGAGTAGTACGCTGATTTTAAAAAAAATGAAGACCCCCCCATGCTCTATCCCTCCCTGTATTCAAAACCCTTTGCAAAGTGACTTAGCAGCTGCAAACATCAAAAGGCCACATGTATTTCCCCACCTCTTGAATCCAGGTTGGTCCCGTGACTTGCTTTGCCCAACAGAATTGCTAGGAGTGATGTACCAAGTCTCAGCCTAGGCCTCAAACAGCCTTGCATGCCAGCTGTCTCCATCACCCTAGATGATAATCACTTCCCAGAAACAGAGCCTCCAGCTGACCCAGCAGCTGACCGCAAACTGCCTGGGGGACTGCAGCTCAGACCAGAAGGGCCATCTAGCTGATGATTCAGGCTAAATTGTTGACTCACCAAATCATGGTCTTTCAAGCAACCAAATTTGGGGGTGATTTGTTACACAGCAGTAGCTAACGGATACACCCACAATCATGCAACGTTAAAGAAGAGTCAGGACTCAAATGCAGGTTTGTTTGACTCCAGAATCCATGCTCTCAACCCCTATATTCTGCCACCTCCCAGAAGGGAAATGAATATAACAGCCCAGAGCTGCTAAAATTCCTCCTCTTCCCCCCAAACTTCAGTCTACCATCTTCTGGAGAACATGACTACCCCCCGCTGTCTCCGACCTGGGAGCGGCTGCCTGGTTCTGGCTTGTTCACCTTCTTCTCCTCCCAGAGCCCAGGTGGGGACAGAGCACTGGCTGTAGCCTTGGACCTCCCCTGAGCCTCCACTTTGATCAGTCCCATCCCTACTCATTTGCAAAGTTCATTCCGAGTGTTGGCAGAAGGAACCCACAGTTTCTGCACGTACATAGCAGCAGCCACGATAAAAACCAGCTGTAAGGTTTAAAAATAGCCTCTCCAGGCTGCCAGAGGTGCCAGGTCCCTGGCTGGGGAGAGAATCCAGCCCCAAGGTAGGGGCACCATCTTCAGGGAAGAATAACAGCTGTCACATGCCCGAGAAGACCCCTGAGCCAGGCCCACACGCTTGCCTGAAAGCCGGGCTGAGCGCGAGTCCCCGGATGAGAAGCCCCTCAGGGAGGCACAGGTGGAGGGGGAGACGAAGCGGGGTGCAGAGAGGCCTCCCGAAGGGGGCTTGCTCTTCCCCGGGTCAAGCCTCGTTCTCCTCTCCCCTCTGCTCCCCGTCTCTCCTCTCTCATCACCTCTATAATTAAAAGATTGGGCTGTGGAGGGTTCCACACTCACGAGCTGTGTGATCTTAAGCCTGGCTTCACCCTGGGAATCTTTGCTTCCTCATCTGTCAAATGGGGCCCCTGCCTCACTGGGTGGTCCTCAGTGTCCACAAGATGGTGCAAGTGAAGAGCTGACAGTCTGACCAGCCAACCAGCGAGTGTCTGACAGCTGTCACTTCTTCTTCAGAGAAGGATGACAACGATGATCACCTTCTCTCTCCTCACCCCTCCTTCTGGGCCCCCATCCTCTCTCTGCTCCCTGCAGGCCCCTGCCCTGGCCCCCCGGCAGGCTGAGGACAGAAGAAGCAGTCTCAGAGCTGGGACCTGTTATGCCGAATTCCAGCTACAGCCCTCTTGCCCTGACTGGCCCCACAGCTGGCCCGCAGAGGGAGCCTGGGCTGGGCACTGCCCGCATACCCCATCAGCTGTCACAACAATCCGTGGGGGCTGCTGGGTTCACGGCTGTATCCCAGGGCCTAGAATGGCCCATGGCACATAGTAGGTGCTCAACAAATACTTGTTGAGGGACTGAAGGAATGAGCAGGTCTCTTATGGTTCTCATTTTACAGATGAGAAACGGAGGCCACCAAAGCTTGGCCGGCAGGTCACAGAGTACAACCCTCGAAGATTGAGGGAACCTAGGCTTAGGACGGTGAAAGGTGCCACCCAAGGTCCCAGAGGTGGGATTTCAACCCGATTCCACTGCACAAAAGTCTGAGTCCTAACCACCCAAGGAGACCCCGTTCTCCCCTCCCTTCTAGCCAACCTCTGCAGCCAGCATCCTTGCACGCCAAAACCTGTCGCGCACGCACTGCGTGGCCTCCGTTAACTCGCACCAGCTCTCTGAACCTCATTTCTGCCTTCGTAAAACAGAAAATCGACCCAGCTGCACTCGGGCAGCGTTTCCCTCAGCTCTTTTTCCCTCTTGTCTCTCGGCATCTAACGCCAGCTCTGGCTGGCAGTCCATACAAATACATCTTCGCTGATTAATTAATTGAAAGGGCAAGTTTACGTTAGAGCATTGAAGTCGGCCCAGAAGCTCCCTGGTTGGTTGTCCCTGAGAGCATATTTCTTCTCTCTCCACTTTAAAGAAGGAGAAGCTGCAAAGGGCAGAAAACGCAAGAAATAGGAGGGTGAGCCTCCAGGCCCTCGGGGAGAAGGCCTTTCCCCCCCATATCATAACACAGGTGGATGAATGTGAGTCGCCAGGCTTCCCGTTAAAATGCGATGTCGAAGGACGAAAATGGCGCCGGTTACGGCCGGACGAAAATGGTCCAGCCTCCGCGCAGGATTGTGACAAACACCAGCTCCTGTTGTCATCGCAGTGGCCAGGACGTGCCCTGCTTTTCTCCACTTCCACAGAAAGCTGGCCGCTCGTCCCTTCTGTGCCCGCGCTGTGCCAGGCTCTGGGAGACCCCAGTGAACGAGCCAAGCCCAGTTCCTTCCCTGAGGGAGCTCAGGGCTCAGCGGTGGGGGCCAATCTGAAAGGTTGTGAGCCGCATCCCCGAGGTTCCAACGGAACTGCCACAAGTTCCCAACGGGCGTGTTCCAGCGCCTGGGTGGGTGGTGTGTGCACATCATAGGGAACTTCCTGGAGAAGTGGGGAAACACTTTTCCAGCAGAGAGTACCCCTAAGACCAGCATCAAAGGTGGCAGCCACCAGAGGCGCCCCAAGCCCCTCACAGGAGCCCCCAGGGGCAGCCTTCTCTTCGTGTGCCAGGATCGGCGCTGGGGCTCTGAGGACGCCCTGTTCCCACTCTGCCCCCCACCTCCAGGGCTCACCAGCTCTGCCCAGGCCGCCTGTCCAGCCAGCAGAGCCACTGGGCCACCCAGTGGGTGTCCACTCACAGATGGCCTCCCACAGTGTCCTGCCAGGCTGGCTAAAAACAGGAGCCGCACAAACTTACTGGCCTCTGGTCCGTGGGAACCAACCTCACCGGGCTTAAATAGAGCGGCTGGAAGAGCACTTTTTATAGGAGCTGCTTGTCCTGATGTGGGGCATCTGGCTGCTTCTCGGATTGCGGGGGGGTGGGGGGTCACCTTTATAGACTTTACAGGGCCTTTCCTGCTGAACCTACCACCACTGCCAGGCTGGAGTGTCCAGTGGGCCTGGCCCAGGTCACACACACCCAAACTGCCAGGGAGAGGAAAGGACAGGGCCTGGGCAGTCACATGGGCACCCACATTCAGAAGGGACCCCAGCTTGGTTTAACGCTCTGCTGTTACCATCTTGAAAGTCTTGATACATTTTGAACAAGGGGTGCAAGTTTTCATTTTGCACTGCGCCCCTAATTCTGTAGCCAGTCCTGGGAGAGGGGCTCTGAGGCCCAGTGCGGGGAAGGGGGACTCCCTGAGAGTCCCAGGACTCATTCAAGGGCTTCGGAAATGGGCAACAGCAGAAATCACAAATTCCCCTGGCATCCTCGTGCCCACACTCTTACGTATGTTCACACTCGCACAGCTGTGCTCACGGAGGCTCATGGGTGCCCCACACATTCATGCATGCTCACATGTGTTCACATGTGCATCAGCTGCTCACCCCCAGACACAGGCTTCCTGCTCTGAGACTGGCTCAGGGGATCTCAAGATGACACCCTAGCTCCCTTAAGCTGATGAGAAAGCGGGGGGCGGTGTTGAAAAGCTAGAGAGGGGCTGTTGAGGAGAGGGAGAGTCCTTTCCTCCCTGTGACTCCCCCCGTCTCCCAGGAAAGGAGAGATGCCCCCCTCACCCAGGATCCCACTTAATCCTCAGCTCTCTGCACAGCCCTCCACACACCTTATCCCACTGAACTCCCTGAGGCAGGGTTTGTGTTCTATTACTATACCCTTTTTTTAGGGTGGTAAAACTGAGGCTCTAAGAAGCAAAGTTGCTTGCAGGAACCAAGGCCAGCAGACTCGGGGGGCCCATGCCCCACAGCCGCTCCTGAGACATGACAAGCCCCTCAGCCCTATCCCATCCCCAGTGCTGCTGCAGCTGGTTGGTGGGGGAGGGGTCCCCCCAGTGCAGCCAGCGCTCTCACCTCCTCCTCACCGCAGGCACAGGTGACGGGGAAGGTCACTGCCCAGGGACCTCAGTTCTCTCTAGAGCCTCTGGCTGTCTGTCTAGCCCTACGGCCAGTCTTCCCTTTGACTCCACAGACCAGGCCCCGGGAAGGGGCTGACTGGTGTGGCTGGTGACCTCCAGATAATGGCCAGCAGGGGGACACCCCTGGGGGTGTGGGAGCCCGTGTGGGAGTGTGCACTGTGGGGAAGGGCTCCCGTGTGCAGCAGGGAATCCGGGAACCCTTCCTCACGGCACCCGCTCTCAGGTTCTAAGTGGAGCTCTCTGAAGACTCCACGTGGAACATTCCAGAGGTTCTACAGGGAGGCGCCTCTCCCGGGATGCTCAACAGTCCACTGGGCGTCTTCGGGTGGGCTCTCCCCAGAGCCGCGGGGACACCGTTTGTGGGGCTGGCTGGCTCGGTGTGCAGGGCAGTGCAGGGGGAGGGAGGGTGGAATGACAGGCCTGCTGCAGCTGACCTGCTGCTCTGAGCCTGTGCAGCCCCGCTGCCTGGGCCTTATTTGGTCAGAGCCTGTGCTGGCCCCGCCACTTGGGCTGTGAGCTGATGGGCCACCAGGAGGCCCTGCACAGGCCAAGCCCCTGCCAGCTGAGCAGCCGGCCCCTGCTCACCTGCCTCCTCACCCAGCCCCTTGGCTGTACAGTGACAGATTTGGAGACGCGAGATCCCAGGGGTCAGGCTGAGGCTGTGAGGGCGTCCCTGGGAGCCCAGCCCAGGGATGGGCGAGGGATTCCCCAGCTTTTGCCTATATAAGGCCGAGAAGAGGCGGCAGCACTGGGACGGGCCAGCGGTATTGTTTTAAGAGGGTGTTTGGCATCAGGCAGCGATTCTTGGATTCTTGTAAAACCCTGGCAGGGAAATTGTTTGACAGCCTTGACAATGTGCTGGAGTCTGCAGGGGAGCCCGCCCCTGGGGGCCGAGGGCATGTGACACATCAGCTGCCTGCCCGGCCCGCAGAGATCTGGCAGCCAGACCCCTCCTGGAAGGAGCGCTGGGCAACCATGCTCAGGAGAAGGCAGCAGGCTCAGGGCTGCCCCACTCTGGGTGACCGGGCAGTATGACCCCTCCCGGGCCCCCGTTTCCTGATCTGCATGTAGTGTGTGCAGGGGGTTCCTGAGGACACTGGGTGCGGTACGGGTGTGGAGGGTGCGGAGGGGTCACCATCAGCAGAGCCACCAGTCCCCAAGTCCTACTACGTGCAGTTGTGGTGAAAGGACTCATCAGTCTTGGTCGCTTCATCCATGCCTTGCAAACACCAAGGGGCTGAGTGTTCCTTTTATTCCTGCTGACAGATGAGGAGACTGAGGCTCATAGGAGGCAAGGGATTTAAGACTCCGAGCTCCTTTTCCAACCCAGTGGGGGCCTCCCCAGGCCAAGGTTTGTTCATTCATCCACTGCCCAACATATCCTAAGTTCTGTTCTGGGCCAGGCACCATCCTAGGCCCTGGGACAACCACAGGGAACCAGCTAAGAAATGACCTTTCTCCAAGATGGCAAACATCCCTTCAAACTAGGTCCTCAGGGAGGGCCTCTCTGTGCAGATGACTTGCTTTTAAACTAAGGCCCAAAGATGGGAAGGAGGTTGTCTGGGAAAGAGGGGCTGGGGGCTGCTGCAGACAGAAGAAGCAGCATGTGCAAAGGCCCTGAGGCAGGGAGAGGCTTGGTTGGGTCTAGGACTACCAGGAGGCCAGCATGGCTGGAGCGAAGTGAGCAGAGGAATGCAGACAATGCGTCAGAGATCACAGGGGCAGATGACAGGAGCTCGGAGGGTCCATGGTGGAGGGGGCTTATTCTAAAGGTAGTGGGAAGCTGGGGTTTACGGGACGCTCTGGTCCTATAGTCATACATGCTCTCCTGTAGCAGACATCTACACTCTGCTAGGCGCTGTATGTTCGTTTTCTCATCTGACTCCCCAGCATTCCTGGGAGGGGGAGTCGGCTCTTGTCCCCATTTTACAGACGAGGAAGCTGAGGCTCCAAGAGCTGAAACGACTTGCCTGGGTCGTTACTATGGGGCAGGACGGGGACTCCGCCCCCCACGCTGCCTGATGTCGCAGCCAGGCCTGGTACAGAGCCCCACAGGCAGCAGGGCCAGTGGGGAGCAGCTCAGTGTCTTTGGGGTGGCTGGCCCTGTCCCTTTTCTACCTGCTGTCCCCACACAGTCTTCTACAGGATGGGTGACCAACTTGCCCTGGTGTGTCCAGGACATTCCGGTTTTAGCACTGAAAGTCCTACTTTCCAGGAAACCGCCCCCCTCCGCCCGTCCCAGGCAGACCAAGACAGTTGGTCACTTGTACTGCACACAGCCCAGCCAGAGGCTCCAGGCAACCAGAAACTCAGAGAGACGGGGGTGGACATCCAGGTGCCCTTCCTTGCCAAACCCTCCCCACCTGCACACCTGGCCCCACACCCATCTCCACCCAGGCTGGGAAGGAATTGTGCAGAGGAAAGCAAATAGCAACCCGTGCATGGCCCGCCTCAGCCTATCTCTGCACCAGGGCAATGCCACCGGCCCCTGAACAGCCAGCAACAGCAGAACAAAGGGAGGGCGGGGGCTGCCCGCCAGGGAAGCAAACTTGGAAAACTGGTCAAGTGGGGAGGGCTCAGTCCCCAAGTGGAGACTCAGAGTCACACAGGCCTGCCTTTGAATCCAGAGGCTCTGTGACCTACAGCATCTTTTCTGGGCCTCAGTTGCCCATCTATAAAATGGGAGAGCAACAACAGCTGGCAATAGCCAAAGGTTTGCTGGATCCCAGGCTCTGAGTTAAGCGTTGTACCAACCACCTCCCTCTGGAATGCTCAGGGCACCCATGCAAGGAAGAGCCGTTACTCTTGCAAATAAGGGACAAAGCCCAGAGAGGGTAAGACAGTCACCCCAGGTCACACAGCTAGTAGCTATGTGAGTCTAGAAACATCTGCTTCAGACCCACACTCAGTGTGGGAGGCAGGACTCTGCAGGGGTGGAGCAAGGGCTCTGGGGCCAGCCCCTGAGGGCTCAGCTCTAGGCTCCATCACCTGGAGACCCCTGTGACCCTGGGCAAGTTGCTGGGCATTTCTGGGCCTGTTTTGCACCTATGAAGTAGGGACAACAATGGTACCCACCTCGTAGGGCTGGTCATTAACTCAACAAGTATGCCAGGCACTGTTCCGGGCAGGTGGGGAGCGGCCAAGTTGTTGGGCAGAGGAAATTGGTTCCCACTTCGCAGCTCCTTGGAACCACCCAGGGCCCGGCCCCGGCCCAGTGATGCTGGCTTCATTGGTCAGGGCAGGATCGGCAGGGGCATCTTGTGAAAGGCTCTCAGCGACTATTGAGCAACCAAAGTAAGAGCTGGCGTACTGGACAAACGCAGAAGAGGAAGAGTTGGGGAAGTGAGGGCCAACACCCAGGGCAGCCACCCCTGCCCATAAGGAAACCCTGCAGTCAAGGGGTTTGCACTGGGCTTGGCTTGGGGGAGGGAGAGAGCAGGAAGGGGGGAGAGGCCAAAGGGCTCAGAGACTCAAGAATTAGCCGCGCAGACATGGGGGACGGAGGACGAGCCAGGAGGGAAGCTGGCAAGACCCGCACCGTCTGGGGAGATCTTACGCATCTGGCCAGGGGCCAAAGAGGGCCTCATCTGTGGGTCCCAAGCTTCACACCTTCAGGGGCCACCTACGTGACTCTGACCATCTCTGTCTGATCTCTCATTTGCTTCATATTTTTATTTAAAATGACTCACCTTATTTATTTTTTTTACTTAAGTTTATTTTAAAAGGAGATTCTCTATCACCAATGTAAACAGAAAACCAGTATCACTCGCCACTACCAGAAGATAGCTGTGAACATGGACAGAGCGGCAGCAAATCATGTTAAGTACTGTTGCCTGCCCACGGCTCTGAGCCTGAGGCCTGCGCGCTCTCGCTCTCTCTCTCTCTCTCTCTCTCTCTCTCTCTCTCTCTCTCTCTCTCTCTCTCATAGGAAGGGCGGTAAGCAGGGGGTGGGGAGGCAGCCATTAAGACACACGAGCACCAAGCTCAGAACCGAGGACAGAAAAGTCAGCGAAAGGAAAAGCCTCCCTGGGACCCACGCACGCCCCACGCAGAGCACTCTGTGGGCCACGGAGGTCTGGGTCCCACATTTCCGACTCACTCATGTAGACCAACCCCATTCTTTAGAGATGGGGAGCGGGGACCCCAAGAACAGGAGCCACTGTGCCCTGAGAGCTTGTAGTATGGCAGCACTTACACCAGACTCGGATGTGTCACCAAGGTGTGTCCCCTCTTGTACTCTGCTTGGGAGGCAGAGGATCTCCAAGCTCGGCCCTAGGCCCTGAGCATCTCTGAAATGTCACGGCCTCCTTGAAGCCACAGGTGCCTGGAGCTGTCCTCTACTCTTCTAGCACCTCCAAACCATGAGGCCACTGGCACTTCTGCCCAAAGGAAACACTGGGGTTTGGGGCATCAATTCAACTGCTCAACCGCCATCAAAGCAGCATGAAGAGTGTTGGCTGGGTTCCTTGGGCAAACACACAGCATGTGTGCCAGCTGTATCCGTGGGTTAGACCCGTCCGCCCCAAGACCGGCCACCAATGGCAGGTGTCCAGAGATGGTGGCTCTCCCGCATTCCAGAACCACAGGCCAGGGCTTGCCTGCCGGACAGCAGGCTGTATTTACCACCAGGGAGAAGCAGAAAGAAACCCTTTTGTCTTCAGGTGGCATCCTGGTGACAGCATTCCCCCACGCAGCTGCACGTCGCCTCCTCCCCTGCCTTCATGTTACAGAGCAGTAGCATGGGACAGGGCGTCCCTAAGTTTCAGGTACGGCAGCCTGGGTTCAAACCTCAGTTCTGCCGCTTATGACCTGAGTGACCTTGGAGGAAGGGTGGGATTCTGTGTGCCTCCTGGTGGTCCTCATCTGTGAATTGGGGGCTCATAAAACATACACGTCACAGAGCAACCGTAAGGATTAGAGGTGATACACGTTCAGCATTTCAAAGAGTGTGAGCATCTGGGTTTGTTGGGTTGGTTTTGTTTGTTTTTTATCCACCTCTCACTTTCAAATAACACCACTATGGATGTTTCTCTCCCTGAGGACAAGGACAAAAACATTTTGCGCAAAGACAAAATGCTGCTGGGTCAGAGGATGTGTGCAGTTTCACAGCACTTGTCTCATTCAGACAGATTGATCTTCAAAATCTGAATCTGTGGACAGCAAAGCTGATGTGCCACTTTCCCCACATCCTTGCCAGCACTGGGCTTTATCAATTTATAATTGTTTTCTGGTTTCATCAATGTGTAATGGAGCTTTTGTTTGTATTTCTGTTTTTTTTGCCCACAAGGCTGTGCATGCTTCCATGTGACAGTTAACTGTATTTCCTCAGGGATACATGGTTTATTCGCCTCCTCGGAATGTTTCTCAGGTGGCATCTGCCACAGTCCCTTGGCAGGTCCATGCTGGAAACGTCTTCTGAGCAGGAAGGGAGATGAGACGGGAGAGGCTGCAGCTTGGGAAGGCGGTAAAAGCCTCTTCCCCTCCCCCATCTCCTGCCTCTTTTCACCTGAGTGTCTTCAGAGCTTCCCCAGCTGAGGAATCCTTTCCTGGGGCCGGGGAATGCAGGCACCGAGGCTGGGGGAGGAAGAACAGAGGAACCAGTGGAATTGACCAAATTTTTGGAGCTGCAAGCCCGGTCGGTGAGGCACTAGTGACCATTCCCCTCCCACCTCCCAGCTCTCCCAGGAGTCCCTGGGTACCAGGAAACTTTCCTTCCTTACTAATGAGGTCAGAATAGGCCCTTCTACCACGTTACAATACGGGATGTTCCTTAGTCACTCAGGCGTCCAGGTGCGAGGTTAGCAAGACACCCAGAACCCCCTTCTCTGATCCTCCCTCAACCGTGAATCATCCAAGGAACCCCAAGCCATCCTCAACCCACTGGTGGGGGTGAGTGACCTACAAACCTCACCATTGCCATGGCCTCTTGCCACCACATGAGCTCGCAGTTGAAGATAGATCTCAAACAGTCCTGTGGACACTTGTCCACTTTGTAGTGATCCCCAAGCTGGTTAACCCTTTGTCCGGGTCTTGGAGGTCACCCAAGCTGAGGATTTGAGTTCACAGCTCTCTTGGGTCACTCTTAAACACTCAGAGCAGAATGACACATCACTTCCTCATCCTCCACACGTCCTGGGCCCCAACACCCAGCACCTCATGCAGCCTGCACAGAGGCCCCTGGGGGACCAACGGCAGCATGGCCCCTACTTTGACAGAGAGGGAACTGGAGCCCCTGTAGGATGTGACCTCGACTTGCCTCCCCAGCGTCATCTCAATTCCTCACCCAAATTCGAAATCCTGTCCCACCCAGCTTTGCACCTGTGTCCCTCTTCCTACAGATCTCCGCCCAGATCGTCCAGGGCAGGACCTCATAACTCAAGCCTCTGTCATCGTCACCTCATTCCAGAGACTTCTCCCCGACCTCTCCTCCTGGAGGCTGTTCCCTATTAAGCTCCTTCTCTACGCATCTTCTGTCGCCATCAAAATGTACCCCAAACCCCCCCTCCTCCTCCACCACCCTCATCCCTGTCACCACCACCACTTCCTCCATCCTCAGCACCATTGACCTTGGGGCCAGATCATTCTGTTGTGAGGTCGTCCTGGCCATCGTAAGGTGTTTAGCAGCGCTCCTGGCCTCCACCCTTGAGACTCTAGGACCATCCCACCAGAGTTGTGACAACCAAAAAGTACTTCCAGACAGTACCCAATGTCCCCTGGGGAGCAGAATCGCCCCCAGTGGAGAACCACTGCTCTAGACTATGGCAAAACGTCCTCCAGTGTCCAGTGTCCGGTGCTCTCTTGATTTTTGGAGTCACGCCCATGTTGGTGACCTACAGGGGCCCTGCAGAACCTCACCCACCCCTTTCCAGCTTGCCTCATCTCCAACGTGGGCACCCGCTGTTCCTTCTGCCTTCAGCTGTCTTCATGCGTCTTGTCCCATTCCAGGCCCTTCACCCCCTTGGGGACCAGCAGAGGGCTGCCTCTGACCACACCCCTGGAGTAGACCACACCCCACCACCCTTCCCCTTCCATCTCCACGATTTAGCGTCCTCGTTGTCTTTTTATAAATCATCCTGTTTCTGTTCTTGTTTATTGATTTATTTATTTTCTTCTCAGCCCCTTGGGGCAGGGGATCTGTCCGTCCTGTTTGTCCTTGTCCCCCAGAGTCCAGACCAGTGCCTGGCACATGGAATACACTCAGGAAACCCAAATTCCACACATGAACAAATGAGATGGTGGGCTTCGGGTCCTAGAAATGGATCTTGTCCACCTACATAGCTGCAGAAGTGGGGAGCCTCTCAGGGAAGTCAGAGGAGACCCTTTCAGTGGGCCTCAGGCCCTGAGCACCCCACACCCTCGGCCCTGCAGGTTCCTCGGGGCCTTTGGGAAACAGTGTGGGAACCCCTCCCCGGGGCCGGAAGCAGCCCAGACCCAGCTCAGAAGGCGAGGCCAGGATCTAATTATAGAAGGAGGGTGTGAGAGGGCCGGCTCTTCTCTGTGAGAGGAAGTGGCACTCTGATTAACACTTGTGTTTGTTCACCCCTGGTTGAGACAGTCCCCATGGGAAGAAGAAACGTGGCAAAATGAATTCAGCTGCCAGGGGAGGCGGCACTGCCAAGACAGGGGGCTCTGGCTGTGGGCTCGGGGCTGCACTGGCCGCGTCTGTGTGAGCCAGCCTTCACCTCTCTGTGGCTTGGTTTTCAAATGGGCCAGATTCGATTTTCAAAGTGGGTGTCGCGTGTTATTTCTGGTCAAGGGGGCCCGAGTCGGGAGCTCTCTGAATCTCGGTTTCCCCCGCTGCAGCATGTGTTGATGAGAACTGGGCCTCGCTCAGAGTCTTGGGGAGGATTCACCGAGGTGTGTGGGTTGCCGGCTGGCCTGGGATGGGCCTGGCACAGGACGAGGGCTCCACAGGGGTTCCATGTTGTCAGGACATTCCATGATGGGATTGGGAAGTTCAAAGTGAAAATTCGGGGCCCCTTGTTCGAGCTGAGGCAGTGGCGCAGTAAACCTGGCTCCGTGCCCTTCTGGGCTCCATGGGACTGCCCAGGCCGTGCGACCGTGAGTGACGTGGGCAGATGCCCAGGGGAGGCAGGGAGCAGGCAGGCTGTGCTTTTTCCAATGGAAAACACTAAATCAGAGGCCCGCACACAGTAGGAGGCTGTTTGCTTACAAACAGTTTAAACGGGGACACAAAACAATGCCGCCAATTGACCATAACCATAAATACGGAGGGCGAACCAGAGCGGAGGCGGCAGATCCCCCTCCTGCTGCCCCCGACCTGGCGCTGGGTGGGAGGCACAGCAGAAGTTAGCTGTATCCACCACGTTGTATTTCTTTTTTTTTCTTTTTTTTTTTTTACAGTTTATAGATACCAAAATTTTATTTCTAGATTCCCATGGAAAATTAAAGGAGTTTGTAGTTGGTTTTTTGTTTGTTTTTTGGGGTTTTTTTTTTACACTAGACAAAATAGAAAACCCATTCCTGGAGCAGTCAAGGATAACAATATTTAGCACTGTGAAAATTAAACTAGTTTCTAGTAATGCTTAACTGGTTACGGCCTCCCTGCAGAAAGTGTTATCAAAACCATTTGTGTAATCAAACTATAATGCTAAGACTTCGCAGAGCTGCAGACGGATTTCAAATGAGATTTGCCTATGAAAGAAAGATGACAGGTCAAATCAGACCAACACTGGATTCCTGATACTGACGACCTCACATTTGCGGCATCTGTTCCAGGCAATGAAAGCAATGCAGAAACAGTAGCAGCGGCCAAACGCTGGGCGGGCTGTCGATGTGCCGTCGGGAAGTCACCCCGGTGCAGGCAGCCAGGCGCCGGCAGTCACCACCGCAGAGAGCGGCGCTGCTTTGGGGAGCCAGACACCTGCACCGTGACACCAGGGCAGGGCCAAGTCAGAAGGCCACAGGCTCATGGTCAACAAAGGGTGCGGAGCACTCTGGTAACGCTCACAGGCTGAGCGTGGAAGTCTTAAACATCACGAGGGTCGAAAGTTCCAGCTATCCTCAACACAAGCGGCCTCCAGACTTACAAGCTACCTGCTAATGCTCAAATTAGCAGCAAAATTAAGATAAGTAACCTACTGGGAACATTTCCCAAGAGGCATCCGTGAAAAATAAAAATTAAAATTAAAAAAGGCAGTGCAGAGTCCCCAGCTATGCATGTGTATGTGGTCTAGTTACCTCTCGCAGCCACACCGAGAAGAGGGGTTATAAATGGGTCTGGACACCAAGAGTTCAGGAAAAACTTGAAGAGTCTATGACTCAAAACAAAAACAAAAAAGTTAATATTTAAAAGCATATAAACTTAGCATGCTATATTTCACAGCAAAGTGACAAATGCTATTCAAAGAGAATCAGAACCATGATTCTCTTGATATTTAAAAAAAAATAGAAAAAGGGGGGAAAAGCTAAAAGTTGTCAGGATACCTCCAACAAGCTTGAAAAACTATGGATCTGGCTTATCTGGGAGATTGTTGTGAGGCTCCCTTTTTTCCCTAAACCAGAAATGCAATGTGCACGGACAGGGCTCGGCAGGATGGGCTCCAGGCCTGCTGGTTGGGTCTCAAGCCCAGAGAAGAAATCAATGAGTTCCTGAAAAGCAGTCAGAAGCTCCAGCTCCTGCCTGAGCCTGACAGGGAGGACCGGAAGCGTGCGTGTGATGCTTTGCCGCACATCACTTCCACCCTGGCTGACTTTTGTCATTAGGCGACTGACTTCTTTCCTCTCCAGTTACAAGATGAGGAAACATGGGATGCACATGGGGGCCGGGGGTGAGGGACACGGAGCTTCAACTTCTAACATAGCAACGCCAGAGGAGGAAAACGGCACAGATTCACGCATCCAGTTGACAATCTGTTTTTTTCCGGGAATCTTTCAAAGGCGGGAACTGCTCTACTATGTCTCAAAATCCCAATGGTCTTAGCTAGCAAATTTAGAAGGAAAAAACATTTTACTACTAGTGGCTGGCTTTCCGGCTACCCAATTTGCCATCTCTTGGGACACGCCCCAAGCATCAAGACAGCTTCCGGGACACACAGCTTTGCAGACTTCATTTCTACCTCTAAAAACTTCCATCTGTGGCAGTAGGAGAAATGACAGTCACAACAGGCCACCTTCCCCTTTAATCCTGTTACTAATACACATCCATTCTAGACTAGCTGAGTCTATACCTGAGAAACATTAGTGTTAAAATATTGCTCTTTACAAAGACTAGCGGAGGGGGCCAAAGTGCAGGAAGCAAGTTTTCTCTCAGTTTGTCTCATCGTTAGTGTCACAGTTTTTAGAACTCCTGGTGACACGTGACAATCTGCAGTGAGGACAAATCCTGCTCAGACGAAACCCAAGTCAAATAATTCATCCTTCTACGGAGCACACTAATGACAGCTACATTGTATTTCTTAAAGAAAAAAAGATTAGTGACAAACGTGACAAAATATTCGTGTGTCGTTCAATTCTGGGTAGGGGTCATAGGGGGTTATTTTATTCTCTGAAGTTTCCTGTATATTTTTATTTTTAAAATGGTGGTTTCACGGGCTGGTCGAGTGGCTCGGTTGGTTAAGAGCACGAGCTCTGAGCAACAGTCGCCGGTTCAATTCCCACATGGGCCAGTGAACTGCGCCCAAGCCGAGCTGCCGCTGAGCTGCCAACAGGTGGCAGGATGGCAACTGGACTTGGAGCTGAGCTAGCTGCGCCTTTCACAACTAAGACTGAAGGACAACAACTTGGCTGTTCCCCTTCCCCAATACCCCAACACTGTTCCCCTTCCCAAATTCCCCAATAAAACCTTTCAAAAAAATAAAATAAAATGGTGGTTTCACTGCTTTACAAAGCTTGAAAGCATTGGATTAGAAAAAAAAAACTGTTCTTTGCTAACGTCCTTCGAGCAAGGGGCTGGACACTCAGTGTTAACTGAGCACCTGCTATGTGCCGGCACAGGGCTTGGCTCCAGGGAAATAAAAACAAGCATTTTCCCCTCCAGAGTCCAGCAAGGGGACAGAAAACAAGCCTGCATGTCCTGTGCCAGGACTGACATGAAGTGACCCCCAGCTCTGGCGTGGGGCTGCTGCTTTGCTATTATCACAGGAAAGCAGGCTCTTAGGTGTTTTGTTTTTTTTCCTCCTGCAGAAGGACGGCTAGAGCCTTGCAGGAGTCTGCTGGCCAGCTCCAAGGGCTGTCAGGCCCGCAGGTACATTCAGGCAAGTCACAGGCAGCGGGGAGGCCCCGGGGCTGCCCCAACCACCACGGAGCCCCTTAGATGAACCATGAGAGGTGCCGCCCTGACTTTTCAGCAGCCTCTGCTGGCAGGCCCTGGGGTCTGCTGCTGGCTGTGGGCGTGGCAACACCTCAGCTGGAGCTCCCGCCCTCCCAGGGGCGGCAGTAGCCTGTTTGGCAGTATTAGGGGGGACAACACCAGGCTTCCCCGCAGCCCAGGGCTTAGCGGTCCCTGCTGGGCAAGCAGGCCAGGCAGCCCCAGAGCTGCTGTCTCGTCATTTCTATCTCCTTTGTTTGTCTAACCTTTTATTTTGACATAATTTAAGATGTACAGAAAACGTGCAAAGAGAGTATGAGTTCCCACGTCCCCTTCGCCCAGCTTTCCCGACTGTCAATATTTTACATAACGGTACGATGAGCAAACCGGAGAAATTGCTTCGATGCCACACCGTTCACTTCTATAGACTTTATTCGGGTTTCTCCCCGAAGGCCCTTTTCCTGTCCTGGGACCCACATGGCACTTGGTCATCTTGTCCCCTTAGTCTCCTGCGGCCTGCGGAGGTCCCTCCCTCTTTCCTGGTCTTGCCATAATTGTAAGTATCCCTTAGGTGTTTTGTAGATCGTACATCCGTTTGGGTTTGTCTGACTTCCTCTCATATTTTAAAGTGCAGACTTTTCAAGAGTACCATTCCGAAGCTTTTAGTGCACGCCCAGAGTTGTGCAGCCGTCACCATGATCTAATTCCAGACATTTCCATCCCCCCAAAAGGAAGTCCCATGCCCCTCCAGGATGCTCTCTCGTGTTCCCTGTCTGTCCCTGGCCCCATCTCTCTATCTGTGACTCCATTTCTGTTTTTCTTTCAGTTTCTCTTTGTGTCTCTGCCTCTAAGTCCCTCTGTTTTCTCACACGTGTGGCTTCTATTTCTGCATTTCTGTCACTCGCTCCCCGTCTCTCTCTCTCTCCATGTGACTCTCCCTTTATTTTCTCCCTTCTCATTCGATTTTGCTCCGTGTCTGTGTGTGCGTCTTTCTCCCTTTTCTGCTCTGAAGGGGATACAGGCAAAACCCAAGGAAACAAATACAAAGCAACGATAAGGCACATCCAATGTTCAGAGACAGACAGGGTGGGACAGAGACTATCTGAGGGCTGCAGCCAAATGGGGCAGCCATGGGGAGCCCCCTGAGGAGAGGATGGTGACACTAAACCTTCCCGCAGCAGCAGCCCTGGAAAAGACGCTAGGAGACTTCCAGGCAGGAGGGTAGTGAGAGCAAAGGTCCTGGAGCGGGAAGGAATTCCTGGAGCCGAGCCGAGGAGCCATGGGAAGCCAGAGAGAGGTCTCCCTACGCCCCAGACTTCCTTGGAGGGCACCCTAAATGCCTCCCCAGGCCCGGCTCGCAGGCCCTGAGGTAGGAGCCCCAACCAGCTCAGGGCAAGGCTTGAAGTGACTAAGTCACAGCTGAACCTCAGAGAAGTTTCCAGCACCCCCACTGGGGGGTCCAGGCCATGTATTCAGCACTGGGGCCCCTGAGCTGGACACAACCCAGCTCTGCCTGGGAGGGTGTCTGTAGCGGAAAAAGCACAACTCAGGCTCAAAAGAAGTTTGTGTATTGATTTATTCAATTATTTATTCCAGAAACATTTATTGAGCGCCTGCTGCATGCCCGAATCACAGACGGATATGGGCAGTGCCCCGACCTCACAGGGCTCAGAGTCTAGAGAGAGAGGCAGCGCCCCCACTCACCCCGACCTTACAGGGGAGGAAGGCTCCAGCACGCAGCTGTTGGTGCCCACTGCATGGCGGACAAACACAGATGACCCCCAAGGGGACGGCCCATGTTCACAGCACAGTTTCTAGAGCAGAATGACATGGGGTCAAGTCCCAGCTCTGCGGGGTGTTAGCTGAGTGGCCTTAAGCATGTCACTCGCCCTCTCTGAGCTTCAGTGTCCTCCTCTGTATGGTGGGCTGCTGTGAGAGTGAAATGATAGAACGTCAATGCTGAGTCCCCCCGCACCCCCGCACCCCCTCTCCCCGACATTCAATGAGTCCTCCTTGACCTGAATTGAGTTTATTAGACACACAATTGTTGTTCTTCCCAGTTGGTGGGGAAGGCTGGCCAGGTCAGGGATCCCAAGCAGGCTGGGGACTGACCAGGCAGGCACCCACCGCCAGGGGTACAGTTTAGGCAGCTGGGGAGCAGGTGCCTTCTGCAACAGCTGGATACTGGCTTGTGTCCTTAAGTCACCAAGGGCAGCCCCAGGCTGCCTGGCCAGCGTCCAGCAGCTCTCACTGAGCCTCATTTGTGAGGCAAATGGCTGGCAGTGGCTGTGGGCCAGGCACACAGTCCCCAGCGGGGGCCCTGAGCTTTTACTGTGAGCAGAACAGAGCCTGGGGAGGGGTGGAGGAGGACCCTCCCACCTGCCCCCTTGCTCCCGGCTTCTGTGGCCGTTTGTTGACTCAGACACAGTGTGACTCAGATCCCTGATGGGTCCTGAGCGTGGGGGGAGGAAATCCAGGTATCTGTCTGTCTGCAGGGCTGTGATCCTTGCTGGAGGCTCTGGGGAAGAATCCGCTTCCAGACTCATTCAGATTGCTGGCTGAATTCAGCTCCTTGTGGCTGTAGGACTGCAGTCCCTGCTGACTGACCGTGGGGGCAGGTCTTTGCTCCTAGAGGCTGCCCACGTTTCTTGTCATGTTTTCCATGTGGCCCCGCCAGCACAGCGGGCCAGGACCCTGTCCCTGCCGCATCTCCAGCTTGCCCTCTGGCTGCCTCTCTCCGTGTCCAGCTGGAGGAGGCTCTCCGGCTCGTGCTGATCTACCAAGATAATCCAGGATCCTCTCCCTATGTTAGGGCTCTGACCTTAATCACATCCGCAAAGTCCCTTTAGCCCTGTAATTTAACATAGTCACAAGTTCCAGGGATTCAAATGTAAATGTCCCAAGCAAAGAGACATTCTGCCCATCCACCGCTGCCTGACTTGGGTTTTCTGTCATTTGCAAAGGAAAAGACTCTTGGCTGCTTTGTCCTCCTTCTGGACAACGGTTGGCTGGACACGACTGGCTCAGGCAGCTGAAAACGGCTGGCTTCGCAGAGGATTTGCCTCCTGAAGCACTGTGAAGGGTGGCCCCAGGGAACGCTGACTCAGGACGTCCAGAACCCCCACTCCACCCCCACCCTCCCAGCCCCCGTCCCAGAGCCGCGTTTCCAAACTTGCGCACCAACAAACAGGGAAACATGCTTTGCTGGGACAGAGTAAATAAACCGATATTTATACCACAGCCCCACAGGGTGGCCACTTGGCTCTGAGACAAATATGGTCAAAATTGAATTCTGTGGCCCTCAGAGGAGAGCCAGGCTGCCTGAGAGGAGCCTGGTGGGAAGCACCCCACCCCACAGTCCCGCAGGCGTCTCTGATGATCCCAGAAGGCTCCGGGGCGGGGGAGGGAGGTCACCCAGCCACCCACTTCTGCTTGTCCCCCTCAGTCCCAGTTGAGAGGGCCCCCTCCTCTCCCCAGGCATGGACTCCTGCGTGCCTTTCCCACATCAGCGCCTGGCCGGGTCCCGAGCTCATGGCCAGGGCACCCTTCTCCCCCTCCCCATGCATTCTCTCATGAAAATGCACCCCACACTGCCTCGGATGACTTCTCCTCAGCTTGGAAGATCTTCTCATTTAAATTCTTTAGAGCTCATATATTATAAGTATTATATGTCCCCTTACTATGTGCCTGGCACTGGGCACAGTAGCTGGGTACCATCGAGGATGCGTCTGACACACTCCTGCCCCCTCCCAGTTCACGGCTCAGGAGGGGAGACAGATGTTAACGAGCAAACAAATAAATTCGCTGCGAAGTACAAACCCTACTAGGTGCTCTGGAGGAGGCAGGCCAGCAGGGAAGGGGGTTAGGAGGTGGGCAGGCGGCATGGACTTCTATAGGAAGGGCACTCCAGGCAGACGCACTGCTCGCTCTGAAGAGAGGCATCTGAAAGGGGGCAGAGCCAGTCACACCAGCTGTGAGGCCCTTGCATGGACCTGAGGTTTTATTCCAGGGCAATGGGGAGCCACAGAAGCTTCTATGCCAGGGAGCAGCACGTTCCGAGTTACCTTTTTAGAAGATCGAGTGACCGGAGGTGGCAAGAACAGCCTCTGGAACCCGCCCAGCTCCGGCTCATCAGAGACGTCCAGAGGACCAATATAAGCGAGCTGACGGACGCAAAGATAACCCCGTCCTGTTAGTACTTGCAAGTTGTCCACATAGCTGTGATAACGGCCAAACACTAAACCTGATGTCTCAATTTGTATTGCTCCACTGCAAACAATATAGAACTGTGTGAACAGGAAAAGTAAAACTCTCCTGTAAACCTTCCACCGCTAACATCTTGCCTATTTCCTTCCTACTGCTTTTCTATACACATATGGAGATTATTTTAATACAGTTCCTTTATTTTGGAATTTTCCCCCAACACTGTTAGTTTTCCAATTTAGAAAAAAATACTGTTATTTTTAATTTCTCTAAAAATGTCCCCATCACAGGAGCAGCGAGCAGGGAAGCCAGCAGGAGGCCCCAGGAACTCTGAGCTGTCCCTTGATGCAACAAGCTCAGCTGTCTGACGGGTTGGCCTTGGGGGGTTCGCCCCACCCTTGATCTCCAGGCCACTGTGCACCCCAATGTGTAACAAGGCTTGGGGTAGAGCAGATGGGGGAGTGGGGTTGATAAGCAGAGCCCGGCACTTATCGGCCCCAGCAGGAGCCCAGGAGGTATCTGGAGGGGCAGGTGCCCACCCTCCTCCGAGCCCTGTGCTGACACCCAGCCTCAGGGCACGCAGGGCAGCTGCCTTGTTATTCTTGCTGTATCTGGATGGACCTCAACCCCAGGGGGTTCCCAGATCAGTGTTTACGTCTCTTGGGGACAAACACAAGTGTGACTCAGCAGCCAAGCTAGGGATGTGGAGGGGGACACGCCCGGCTGGCTTTGGGGTAAAGGAGGTGGAGGAGAACTGGGTGGGGGTGGTGAGGCCAGAGCCCAGTCCTCAGGGCAGGGTAGCACGGCCTTCCAAATTCAGGATTGTCGGGTCCAAATCCCGGCTCTGCCCCAGACCAGCTCTCTGGCCTTGGGCAAGAGGCTGACTCGCCCCAGCCTTGGTTTTCCCATCTGTGAGCCTGGTCAACCTCCCACAGGTTGCTGGGAGAGGTCAGAGAAAGAACAGACATAGAGCCACGGAAAGCATTCAATAAATGTTCGTTTTGATGAGTTCTGGGGCTCTGAAGACAACCTTAGCTCCACGGGTGGGAGACTAAAGCCAGCGGGGTGGGAGATGGTGGTTGTCTCCTTTGACAGGAAATGTGGGTCCCTCATCCACTGGCAGGCGGATTTCACAGGAATTTGAGTGGTTTTCTCGCCTTCACCCTCAGTTGCTTGCTGGGCTTTCCCTCTGGGCCCTGCGTGCCTCCCCCAGCTGGAGTGCCAGGAGGACACGGGCAGGCGCCGACGCCATGGCCGGCATCTGCGGCCACAGCCCAGGCTAACGGGACCAGGCACGGGGGACTCGCCGCTCCCCTGCCTTCCTTTCTGCCCCAGATGCAAACCTCCCTCTCTCTTCTCTCTGCCAGGCTGGCCAGGAGCCGCCCCTGGAGGCTCATTCATACCTCACAGCTCTGTTCGTGCCAACCCTCACCGCCAGCCCCGCCACCTCCTTTCCACCCAAACCCTCTAGGCCAGCGGTTCTCAACCTTCCTAATGCCGCGACCCCTTAATGCAGTTCCTCATGCTGTGGTGACCCCCAACCATAAAATGATTTTCGTTGCTACTCTATAACTGTGATTTTGCTACTGTTATGAATCGTAATGTAAATATCTTTTTGTGTTCCGATGGTCTTAGGCGACCCCTGTGAAAGGGTCGTTCGACCCCCAAAGGGGCCGCGACCCACAGGTTGAGAACCGCGGCGCTAAGCCCACCGGGCTGGCTCCTGTCCCACCTCCATTCCCCCAGCACATCAAAACTATGAGCCCTTCACACACTGGCTGCTGCTGACACACGAGGCCCTCACTCAGCATGGAGCCCAGACCATGGTGGCAGCTCTGCACTTGTCGTTTAACACGTGTTGTGGGGGAGTGTGTGTGTGTGTGTGTCTGGCGGTGAACACATGTGTATCTATGTGTGCGTGCACATATGCATCTCTATGTGGGTGTATCTGTGTGTGTGTCCTGTATGAGTGTGTGTGATGTCTGTGTGTATATATATGTACTGTATGAGTCTGAGTGTGTCTGTGCATGTGTGCATGGGGTGTGTTTCTGTGTGTTCCTGTATACACGTGGGTGTGTCTGTATAGCAGATAGATGCGTGTGTCTGTGTAGTGTGTATCTGTGAGTTTCTGTGTATCTATGATTGTGAACATTGGGGTGAGTGTGTATGTTTCCATGTGTCTGTCTCTATGACAGTGTATGTCTGTGTGGGGCATACATGTCTGTCAGTGTGCGTATATGTGTTTCTGTGAGTGGGGAGAGGAGTGCGTTAATATGTGTGCACGTGTGTGTACATACATGTATGTATGCATGTGTGTGTGGGACCAAGGCTCACAGACAAAACCAAGGGTGACAGGACGGAAGCAGATGAGGAAGGTGGCGCCCTCGGCCCCCTCCCTGTGCCCACTGTCACTGCACTGGCTGCTAGGGACACAGCGAAGGGACAGGAAGTCCCCGCCCCTGAAGGACAGTCACAGCCCCTTTCACTGTGAGGCTCAGGGAGCTGGAGCCGGGCTGAGCTCGTGATGCTGGCCCACCTATGTCCTTCATGTCCACGTCAGGCCACCTCCTGCCACCTCTCCTTGGGGGCCTGGGCAATGGTGGCTCCAGTCCATGGTGTCCTGTATCTCCATCCGTGCAATGGGGACACAGTGTTCACCTTGTGGGTAACTGGGACCATCCCTGAGAAGCGCTTGGCACAGGGCCCGCCTGGGTCAGTGCTGCAGATGTCACCCCCGAGGTCATTACCGTCATCTATAATGACTGTAGCTGTGACTAGTGTCCGCCTCCCACCTGCAGACAACAGCTCTGCTCTCCATACAATGAGGGTGACATTGGGAGCTCTCTCTCCTGGGTTGTCGCCATCCAGAGCCCTCAATCCCAGGCCTCGGGAGGATGTTTTTCAGGCCTCAAGGCCTGTCCCAGAGGCTGCCACTGGCCGATAGTGACAGGAAACGGGCTGGCCATGAGTGGCCCTCCAGATAACCCTGGCAGCACCCGCAACCCCCTCTCTGCCCCCAACCCCTTATCAGCTGCAGCAAATGTCTCTTCTGAGCCTGGAGCCCCACAAGGACCTCCCTGACCCACATCAGTGTTTGCAAACTATGACCCAGCCAGTGGGGGAGGGCAGGAGGGGGGGGCAGGCGGGGGTCCCTGCCCACTCCAGTCCCCTAGGTCACCAGAAGTTTTCCATCCTGCACAGCTCGGCTGCCATTCAGTGCCTCTTCCCAACTGCAGCGTCCTCCCCTCCCCCAGGTTCAGGGGACTCCCCCGACAATCAATCGCACTGTGGGGTCTGTGCGCTGGGATCCCTCCCCAGGCCGTGCTCACAGCAGACTGTGCTCACAGCAGACCATCCTCTGGGTCTCTGCCACCTCCCCAGCTCCAATCCCTAAACTCATCTACCACTTTCCCCTCACTGCTCCTTCTCCAGCCACACTGGCCTCCTTGGTCCACACCCCCTACTTACCCCAGGGCCTTTGCACTTGCTGTTCCCTCTGCCTAGAACCCAGTCATTTGCCATCGCTCTGTAATATTTCTTTCAGTGTGATCGGTATCTGAAATGACCCCATTTGCATGTTTGTTGTGTCTCCCCCACTGGATTATAAGCCCAACGGGCAGGACTGTGGCTATGACCATCCCCAGCGCTTGGCGTGTGACCTGACACACATTTCCTGGGATAAACGGATGAGTGAGCAAATGGAAAATGAGTTAACATCCTCTCCACGCTTACCACCTCCTGTGAGGCCCCCGTGATTTCCCCAGTGCTGAGTGGCTCCAGGTGATTTCTAGATGTTGGGACTATCTCCTGGTTGGGGTTCCTCAGCACGGCCAAGACCTCCCTTCCTGTCTGTGACTTCGTGCCCCGCCTGGCTGCCAGCACCCCTAGGGCAGCTGGATGGCCACCTGTTTCCTCTCAGGTGCCTTTATCCAGGTTTTAGCGGCACCCTCCTTTCTCATGGGGAGCTTCCCCTCTATTCCACAGGGTTCTGGTGGACCCACCAACCATACTGAGACCTGCCCCCAGCCATTGCTCCCAGGGCCCTGAGCACGTCACCTACGCGGGGCCAGCCCGTCCTCCCCTGAGATTTTAAGCAGACTACTGAGTAAGGAGACAGTAGAGGCTCCCCGACTTCAGTGGGTGGCAGTGGGGCGACTGTCTCTCCCATCACTCCGGGTGCCCACAGGCTGGCGCGGGGCCCTGGTGTGACACCATGTAGCCCTGACTCGCCCCATGGTCCCTGAGGGTGGGGGGTGGGAGGCGCCGATCTCAAGAGAAAACTACAGACCAACTTTTTCTTTAAAGAAAACAAGTTTTATTTTTATAATCAGAACATTCTAATAAAAATATTATTATAATATTAGCTACCTTTTTTTCCTGGGCCTGGACTCTGCACCAGGCGTGCTGCAAAGCGCTTGCCCACGTCAGTCAGCCCCCTGAGGCCTCCCGCTTCCCTGAGGTAGGTCTGAAGGTACCCCCAGCGCCCCACGACCTTCCAGCCCGGTCTCCCCAAGCCCCCTGCCAGGCTGCCCCCCTCATCTCACCTTCCCTGCCTCCTCCAAGGCAGGGCAGGGGCCTCCTGCAGACCGCCCCCCAGTGACCCCTCCTGGAGCCCCATCACCAAGGAAGGCAGGACATGTCTCCGGTTGGTCTCACAGCTCAGGCTGGTGTACAGCAGAGGACATGAAGAATGAGAGGGTGGGGCCGCAAGCTGGTGGGGGTACGCAGTGGTCCAGCCCCGCAGCCAGCATCACCACCTTGGGCCCCACTCCCTCTGCCCCCTGCAGTGGGGGTGGGGGTGGGGGTGGGGTGAGAAGTAGGGAGGGGACACGCTTCTGAGACAACTTACCATCGCTGAGAGAGACCTATCTGGAGGCGCCTACCCTCCGAGGGGCTCCTGGTGCTCGAGTGACTTTATCAAACAGAAATACTGTCCCTGTCTCCGTGGGCGGGGCCACCAACAAAAGTGAGTGTCTCAAAGTCAAAACCAGGTTCTAGATGCTTGGTGGCGGGAGCCTCCGTTGAAAAAATAGACTGAAACTCTGAATCATCTTAGTAGCAAAACAATGACAATAAGAAAAAAAGTCGCAGTGCTTCGATGGCAAGGGACTCGGCCGTGGCTGGTGTCCCTGCTGCACGGGGAGCCTCTCGGGTCTTGGGAAGCCGCCCCCGTGCCGTCATCAGAAAACGAGAATTCCAAGGCGGAGGTTCCCGCACGCCTTCTCCTGCGTTCACAGCTTGTGCGGATGGAGTGACAAGAGTCAATTCACGGCGCTTTTAGGTTTCCCTGGAGTAAGGCATCTCTGAGTGGGACAGTTTCTGCAGAGCCCAGAGGGCGGGTCAGCGGAGGGTGGGCAAGGCCCCGCCTGGAGCCCTGCAGCGAGGCGAGAGGCAGGGGAGGTGAAGGGAGGCGTGAGGGGTTTGTGCCAGGAGGCCTAGGTCACATCTTCTGTAGCTCTCACGCATTCTTTTTTCTCAAAGCCCTCCTCAAGACATGGTGGGTCCTGGATTTAAAGGGAAGCGGTCTCTGGGCTGTGCGGGGTGCAGATGGGGGTTCCGTGGGGTCCCCAGAGACACAGGTGCTGGTGTGCACCCCGAGCTCAGCCGGCCGCTGGCCTGGTGGGTGTGTGAGTGACGGGCCTTGATCGGGGCAATGCCCTCACTGCATCCTGTCGGGCTGCAGCTGTGGAGGCTGGTACTGCACGAAGGTGGTGCCCGCAGGGGCCGCAGCTGAGAGGGTTGGGGGCACGGCAGCTGGGTAGCCATAGCCCACGAAGCTGGCAGCCGAGGCGGGTGAGGCGGCGTATGGGTACTGGTCGTAGGTAGCTGGCGTGTACTGGGTGTAGGCCGGGCTGGCCGGCGTGTACTCAATATAGGGCGAGGACAGCGGCGGGACAGGGGCGGCCGGGATCACCACGCTGGGCTGGACGATGGCTTGAGGGTAGATGTAGTGGGGGGTCAGCCTGTGGGGCCAAACAGAGGGGGGTCAGGCAACAGGGCGGGGGGACACAGATGGCTCCGGGGTGGGGCGGAGGAGTCGAGAGAGCTGGGTGATACTGCGTCCCTGTCCTCATCCGTAAAATGGCTGCAGCAACGACAGTATCAGTGGGACTTGAACACATGACCTGTGCAAGCCTGTGCACGGGCTGTTCCCGCCGCCTGCAGGGCTGACTCCCCAGCGCGCCACAGGGCCCCCGCCCCTTCTCCAAGTCTGTACACAAACGTCTCCTTCCCAGTGGGCCCTTCCCAGCACCCCCTCCCAAGCCTGTACCCCACACATCATCCACCCCCACAGGGCTGCCTACATGATTGGGGGACCATGTTTGACAATGACTTAGCATTTCAGACGGTGACAGCAGAGCATCACACCCACAGCGGGCCCTTCTGAGCGGGGGTCCCCATGCGACCGTAAGGGTCACACGCCCACGAAGCCAGCCCACGAAGCCAGCCTCGTCCTCCCATTTCCCTGTTCATTTTGCCACCATCTGCCACCCACCAAGTGGGCCCTACACCATTTGCTGCCTTACCCTGTCCGTCTCCCCACCCAAAGCACTGGCACCCCTGACACATTACCCCTTTCACTGACAGCCGGTCCTGGCCCCTGGAAGGGGCTCAGCGAGGGGGTGCTGAGTGAACGGTGGAATAAAACCGTGCAATGATGATGGTGGCAGGAATGAGAATGACGGTGAGGTCTCAGGAAGGAGGCCAGCCGACTCCGCGGCGCCTGCACTGGTCACACCTTCCCCGTAGTGACTGGGGGAACCGACCCCTCAGGGCGGCCTTCACCTCATTATCTCCTTTTACAACACGAAACGGAGCTCAGAGGGTCAGCAGCTGACCCAAGGCCCCATGGCGATGACCGGAAGGGCTGAGACTGTCAGGCCCTCTTTACTGCCACGCTGGTCCCACCCTGCAGGTGTCACCACTGCCTGGCACACCCTGTCCTCCAGGGTGGGGATCAACTCCCATATGCTACAGACGGGGACCCACGCGCAGGGAGGAGGACCAGCATGTGCCTGCTCTGCCAACCGGCTGCTGGCCAGCCCTGGGCAAGTAGCTGAGCCTCTCTGCGCCTCACAGCCACCTGCATCAGCAGTGCCCGCAGCCCGGCAGATGCTGCTCCACGCCAGGCACAGAGCGGCCTCATGGGGTAGACGCCGTGGCCGCTGGCACCAGCACGAGTCACACAGGATGGGGAGAAGGAAGTGAAACCCCAACTTCCTTCTGCACCCAGAAGGTGGGTCCAGGATCCCTGCCCTGCCCCTGGTCCAAAGAGAAGCTGCTTTGAAAGAGAAAGGAAAACGCTCCCTCTGGGTGTGCTCATCCCCTGCTGTGTGGGGAGCAGCTGGGCAGAAAGCAGGTACTCTGTCCCCCCAGCCAGGCCCTTCAGCACCCAGGAGGCGCCCTCACTCCAGTACGTGCACCTACGGAGTCGGTGAAAAACTAGAGAGACCCGAGTGCCAGCCACGGGGCACAGATGTCACCCATGTCCCCGAGAACAATGCCCACGCGGCAGTGCGGCCAGGAGGCCCAGACTCAGCCCTAACCTGTCCCCCACAGCAGCACATCAGGGGAGCTGTTTATGCAAAACTGAGATATTTACGCTAAATGGTGATATTGTTTGTGCTAAAAAAAACAACAACAAAAAAAACCCCCAAACAAATGTATTTATACATATGCTAAGAATGGGTGAGGCTGAGTCACACGAAACTGCCCTTTTTACGGGTTCAAGAGCTGACCGACGGCAACGTTACACGGTATATGCACAGAAAAAAGGCTGCAAGGTTACCTGTGGGTTTAAACACCTGTAGATGGCAAATGGGGAGTCGCACGCAGAATCAGGAATACGGTGCACGGCTCCCAACAGCCCGGACCAACCCAAGCGTCCATGCGCTGATGGGTGGACAAAGGATACACAGATCGGTGAGCCCAGGCCAGGGCACAGCATTCAGCCACAAAAGGGATGAAGTGCTGACACGTGCTTCATGCTGGACGGACCGTGAGGACACTGTGCTGAGTGAAACCAGCCAGACACAAAAGGCCACACGCTGTATGACTCCATGGAGATGAAAGGTCCACCGCAGGCACATGCGGACAGGGAGAACGTGGCTCGAACGCCAGGGGCTTCGGGAACTGGGGAGGAGAGTGCCAAGGGCTCTCCTTTCGGGGTGAGAATAAAGTTCTGAATTGCACAGTGGCGACGCTTGCACAACTGTGTGAATACGCTTAATGCCTTCCAACGTGAATTCTAGGTTAGGTGGACTCCATGACGACAAGAGCATGTACATGAGAAAACCCTGAGCCAGGAATGAGCCACCTGCGTGGGCGGAGCAGGGGTGCAGGACGGCACTGGGGGCCCCGTGGATCCAGCAGCAAGCATCTGGGGGGCTGAGAGTCTGGGACAGACCTGGTCCCATGCCTGAGGTGCCCCCAGAACCCCGACCACGGGCCCTCCCAGGTGGCGGCACCCCAGTGATTGCCATGGCAACACACTAACCCCAGCAACAGGTGGCTCCTCCTTGCACCTACCTGGGCAGGTGACCTTTTGTAATTTTTGTCAGGAGACCCTGGCTCAGGGCCACAATGGCTGCTTCGCCCCACCTGTTCAGAAGCCTCTGCTGTCCACCCCCCCGGCCTCCCTCCACTCCCCCAGGAACAAGAGCCTTGAACAGAGCCAGGCCTGGGTTCAAATCATTCCTTGGCCTCCTGAACTGAGAGACAACCCTCTCACCTGTCAGGGGTGTGTTCTGGGCCAGGACTCGGGGCTGAGCAGACCACACAACCTCTGGCCTCCTGGGGCTTGAATTCTAGGAGGGGGACAGGTCACATAAACACACCAGCCCATGAACCAGGCCTAGGATTCCCAGGGATGGGGGCGGGGGGACTTCCTGGAGGAGGCGGCAACTGCACAGAGCAGTTTTATCACCCGTCTCCACGACTGGATGTCAAGTGAGAGGTTGGGGAGGTGAGCTCTGCCCGGATGCCTAGCACAATGGCCTGCTGGGCACATGTCCCTCCGATAAGGACGAGGGGCCCCAGCCCTCGGGAGGCCTCCTGGGAAAGGGAGCACGCCGCCGTCCCAGCATTGTCGGTGGCCCTCACCACATGAGCCCCACCCAACTTCTGCAACCTCGGAACCTTTCCCTTAGTTTGAGGCTGTGGAAGCTTTGAGCCCAAAACTTCTCTAGACATGGGCAGGAGTGGCCCCGCCTCACACACACGCCCGCAACGTATTTGCGAAAAACGTGGATCCCCGCAGACGGAAGCCAGACAGGGTGTGGGACCCTGCATGGGACAGCCCCCTAAGGACTCTGACAGCACCTGCCCTGGGGAGCCGCTGCCTAGACCAGGGCCTCACAGCGTCCACACAGCACAAGTACCCGGCGCTTTAAAAACGACAAGGTCCTGGCCACACCCGCCTCGAGGTCTGGTCAGCTGAGGCAGCTGCCATGTTCACAGGTTTCCAACGCCGGACAGTGTCAGCACCCAAGCTCGGCCCCAGGCACCAGAGGTGCCCTGCTGGGGGACGCTCAGACACGGTGGGGGCGAATAACGTTTAGTCTGGGAGGAAGGGGACCCTGTTTCCTGACCCTTGACTATGTTGTCCGTATCTGTTCACCTGTGTCTCTCAGGTGCTCTGCTCCCACCACTGTGTGAAAAGCCCAAGATAACTTACAAAGCTTTTCACAGCCACAAAATAAGTGCTGTTGTTACCCCATTTCCAAATGGACACTGAGGCTCAGAGACGCTCAGGTGACTCGTACAGTCCCCCAGTCAGGGGGGAGCAAAGCAGTCTGCCCCCCGTCCGTCTGCCGCCCGGTGCTCTCCCTGTAAGGACCGCAGGGGCCACCCAGACGGGAGAGCTGGCCAGGGCCCACGGGCGCCAGCCAGGCCAAGACCTCGCAGCCCCTGGTGCTGCTGTCCCGACCAAGGAGCGCAGTGTGTCCAGGGGCCAGACCCGACACAGATCAGAATGAAAGGCAGGGTGGCGGGTGCTGCTGTATGGTGGGCCCAGGACACAACATGGCAAGGCTAGCCGAGTGGAGGGGAAGGGAGCCATCTCCGAGCCCAGCAGGCACAGGCCAGGCAGGCCCATCCCGTCTCCCCTCAGCTGTGCACTCGGACAAGTTACAGAGCTTTTCCTCGTCCTCCATAAAATGGGTCCTTAGAGGCTGACCCCAGGGCTCGCTGTGAGAACTGAGACCCTCCACTAGGGCAGCGGGTCTCAGCCAGGGAGACTTTGCCCCCCAGGGGACATGGGCACATCTGGGACATGTCCGGCTGTCACACTGGGGGGGCAGAGTGGGGTGGGCATGCTACTGGCATCCAGTGGGTGGAAGCCAGGGAAGCTGCTGGCATCCTGCAGTCCTCAGGACGGCCCCACCGCGGGGCAGTCCCCAGCACCCCACCAAGGGGGAGCCCTGCCGTAGGCTACAAAGTGAAGGACAAATATAATAGAAGGACTTCTCACCACTCTCATGGCCAGACGCCCACCCCAGGGGGCTAGGAAGGGGGCCAGGTGGGGATCTGGGGTGCGCACACACACCGGAACCCGCTGAGCTCCTCAGGGAGAAAGACCCAGCCAGACCAGCACCAGCCCCGTCTGACGGCAGCCCCACGCCCACTCCCCAGGCCTGTGCATCAAACCAGGCAGAGGTCCCAGCTGTCTGGCACCAGGGAACAAGGCATTTATGTCCAGCAGGTTCCCTGATGCCCCGCCCAGTCCCTGGGAAGGTCACGGGCTTGGCAACTCTCTCAACTCTCTCGGTGTCCCTCGGGGACTCCCTGCCCTCTCCTGCTGCTGCAGCCACACCCACACTGTCCTTTGGGCGAGCCATGCTCCCATCCCCCAGTCCTTCCTCTTCTCCCCCCACCCCCCAACACAGCCCCACCAGGCACCAGGGGTTCATGGAGGGACTGCAGCCCGCTGGGCTGAAAAGGCTCAACCACCCTCGAGGGACGTCTGCTCAGGCTGACCTGCCTCGGTCCAGCAACGCCTGCGGAAAGGGAAACGGGCTGGGGTCTCTGCCTGGACCCCCACCCACCCAGGGCTAATAACACACACACAGACAGCCAAGAGCACCCCAGCTGACTCGGCCCAACAGAGACCAGGGGTCCAGGGGCGAGAACCCCAAGTTCAGATCCTGGCCATGTTTGTCCAGCGTCTTCTTGCTCTGTTTCCCCATCTGTAAATTAAGGGTGCCAGAGAGCCTGACAGAGCCCCCAGTGGGGTCCCCGGAGGTCCCCTTAGAAGGCACTCGTCTCCAGGCTCTGAGCCCATGGTCTGCAAACTCTCAGGCTGGCGAGGGGTGTGGCCATCAGCCAAGGGCAGCCGGCGCCCAGGAGACAGACAACCGCATTCTCCGCACACTCAAAGCAAAACTCAGTGAAAAGGCATCGGCTGTGTTTCCGAGCGCAAAACTATCGCCAAAAATAAAAATAAAAAAGGCAAACGGGCTGGTTTCACTTTTTCTGCTCTCTGGAGGTTTTGCCCACAGCGCTGGAGACAACTCCAGGCTTCTCAGGCCGGGAGGTAGGGCCCTGCACAGGCCACCAGGGCAGTCAGGAAACCAGGCCACGGAGGGCCCCCGGGGAACCCCCAGGCTCTGGGGCCACCAGGCAACAGGCAAGTGTGTGTGTGTGTGGGGGGGGGGAATGCAGAGCAGGTGAGATGCCCTCCCTGGGACCATGCCAGGCCCCAGCACAGCATCCACACTGGAACCTGTCCAAACCGCATCTCCTGCTCTCCCCCCAAAAAGCACACCCCACACCCCCAAGACAACCCGACCTTCCGTTTGCTCAGGCCTGAAGCTCTGGAATCTTCTTGGATTTCCCTTTCTTTAATACGTTCCTTAAAATGTATTCAGAATCCCACCCTTCTCACCCCGCTGCTGGTCCGGGGCCAATGGCCACCACTGCCTCACGTCTGGATTGTCACTGGGTCCCCTAGTGGGGACTCTACCCTGGCTTGGGTAGCCCAGCCCACCTAGCAGCCAGAGGGGTGCTTTTAAGATGCAAGTGACCTGGCCCTCATCTGCTCAAGGCCTATCTCAGCCCTGAGTCACTCAGAGAAAAATCCAAGTGCCCCCCTGGGTCCCCAGGCCCTCGTGAGCTGAGGCCACCCTGCTGGGCCCTGGCGCCCCCTTCCCCACCCCCAATCTCCTACTTCCTCCCCTGCCTGGGCCACTCTTTTCCCTCCACAGCGCCTAGTGCCACCTGAGGCACCGTATTCCCTTTTTCCTGTCTCCACTTCCCATGGCCGCTTTGTGGCAGGACGCCCTGTAATTCCGAACTGGGACCCAGTCTCCTGTCATCCCGGCATCCCCAGCCTGGCACAAAGCAAGCACCTATGTTGCATGAACTGACTGACAGAGTGACCGAGGCCTCCATGCACCCACACAGGAGGGGTCAGGAGAAGGATCGGATGCCCCCACTCTGCGGAGCACGTGTCATGTCCTCATGGCAGACGGGGAAACTGAGGGTCGATGAGGAAAGTCATGAGAACAAGGGGTGGCAAAGACAAGTCAGAAGAGGGGTCCCAAGGCTCCTCACCCAGCGTGGTTTTGCACTGTGGCACAAAGGGGTGGCCCACCTGGGAGCCTACCCCCACTGCCCTGCTCCAGGGCACAACCCCCACCTCCCCAAGGGAAATTAGACCCCCTGCATCAGCCTGTCTGTGGTCTGGCTTCTCCCCTGGGTCTGAGGCTTCAGCCCCAGCAGAAAGGCCCCTCCTGTCAGGGCCAGTGGGGCCAGGCAAGGAGCTCAACCTTGGAGAGGAACGTAAGAGCCACTCCGGAGGCTGGTTTCTGTTACGGCACATGAGGATAAACAGCAGGTGTGCACAAGCCACCCGCTGCAGAGGGCCACGCACTGCCCCCCGCCTCGCTCCAGTGAGTGACAAACAGGAAGTGCCGGTCACCCCAGACACCTGAAAGTAAAAACAAGCCACGTGACGCCCCACCGGGGGAGAGGGCACTGGCTTCCTCCCAGCCGCCACAGCCTCGGGCTCTGACGTCACTTCCTGCCATGCCCCCAAGGCACCAAGCCACCTCAAGGCACTGCACCCCGCCCCTGGCTTTATTTACTTCATATCCTGAAATAGAGATAGAACCCCAAGAAGTTGCCAAAACAGTACAGAGAGGTCCCCCAATGATGACGTCTTATAACCCAGTGCGTTGCCAAAACCAGGAACCTGACACTGGCACGTGGCTGTTAACTAGAGTCCAGGCTTGGCTGGATTTCACCATTTTTTGGTGTGTCCTGACACTCTGTCACTCGCACAGATCGTCCACCCACTGTGCCAATCGTGATGCAGGGATATTCCACCCTCACAAGGAAGTCCCTGCTCAGTCCCACTCGTCACACCTTCGGGCCCTTTTGTGCAGACACGTTTGTCACCCTCTGGCTTCCCCCCTGGAAAGTGACGGCCCTGCGGTGGGGAACCATGTCTTTCTGATTCACAGAGTCCCAGGCACAGGGCCTGGCATACAGCAGGCACTCAATAAACATTCAGTGAATGAATGATTCTGGGAATAGCTCTTTACATGCCCAGCCTCGTGTGCTCTGTACCTCCTGTCACGCCCTGGTGACCCGGGCCCGCCCCTCAGACCCCTGGGCATATACACACCCATGGCCCGGTGAGGACAAAAGCAGGTCTCAACTTGGGCACTGGGGACCTTCACACAGGGATGGTAGGGGCCCCTGAAATCATAGGCCAAATGGGGTGAGTGCTGCTTGGGAGAGGGTCCTCAGCTCCAGGGGTCTGGCTCTGATTTGTCAAAACACTGGCCAGAGGGAGGTGTTGACGCCTCGTGGAAGGAACCACGGTGTCAGAGCCCCAGCTCAGGCCCCCGCACCTGCACTGCGAGAGCTCAAGGTTTCTCCTCTCCCGGAGCCTGCAACTGGGGTGACAGGCCGTCATGGGGCGGCTCTGCGACTCTTTACTGAAAAATCCCTGGTCTTCACAGCCCCCAGTTGACCGGCTCTGCACACAGGCGCTCACTCAGGCCTCAAGTCAGCCCTGCAAGGTGGCACTGTCACAGTCCCCACCACAGAGAGGGAGAGGAGCCTACAGAGAAGGGGCTCGGCCTGGCCTCGAACCCAGGCAGACCCGAGTCCTTGCTCTGGCACTCAGTGCACATGATACCCAGCAGCCCCGGGACCCTGTGTTGTCGTCTGGGCCCCGAGGGCCTGGCCCCACGCCTGGCTCAGAGCAGGGCTCACAGCGAGCGGGAGTGGAACCCACAGCAGAGCCCCCTTAAGAATGGGGATGGGGGGCCGGACAAGTGGCACGTTGGTTAAGAGCCGGCTTGGGACGCCAGAGGGCCCCGGTTCGGATCCCACATATGAGGGCCAGTGACACTGCCCTCCACAGCTAAGATGCTGAACAACAGCTCAACCTGGAGCTGGGCTGCCATGAGTCACCGGCGATGGTGTAGGTTGCAGCCCCTGCTGCAGTGGGTTGCCATGGGCTACTGCGTGTAGCCAGCAGCCAGCGTGAGCGGCCAGCAGCCGCCGTGAGCGGCCGTCCAGAAAGAAGCCAGCGACTGATCTGCCTCACCCGGGAAGAGTGCAATGATGGTGCCAACTTGGGCCAGTGAAGCAACGTCCTCCACAACTAGACTGAAGAACAAAAAGACAGCAACTTGTCTGTTCCCCTTCCCCCAATTCCCCAGCACTGTTTCCATCCCAATTCCCCAAAAAAATCTTAAAAAAAAAAGAATGGGGATGGGTAGGCTGTGCCCACAGAAGCAGCTGCCCTTCAAAAATAACCCGAGGAGGAGCTCCAAGTGTGACCAGGCCCAGCACCAACTTTAGATCCTGGCAGGCTTAGGCCCAAGCATGAAAAGACACCCCTTGACACCAGGAGGCTCCTTGCAGGCCAGACCCAAAGCTCTGCGAGGACCTATGCCCTCTCCAACCCGCTCAGACCTTCACTTCTGCCTGCAGGCTGCTCCCTGTCTCACCAGCCAGCAAAGGGATGCTCAACTGGGCAGCCCCATGGCTCTAGATGTCTCCTCCCGTGACTGGGCCATTTGTCACCTGCCAAGAAAGCCTTCTCCAAAGCCCAAGCCTTGGCCCAGTATGTAGCTACATGACAAAAACGTGCAGCCAAGTCAGGTCCCAAAAGATCCCGTTCAACTTAAAATAGGAAAAACGGGGGGCGAGGGAAATCCCAGCAAAAGGCATCAAGAGCAAAGTTCTTTGGCAAATCTTTCTGCACTGACATTTATGACCCAGCCAGGCGAGGAATCCACAGCGGCCTTGCCCAAAAGTGGGGCTATGAGCTCTTTAGAGCTGTCCGAGGCATATGATAGGGGCCAGAAAGTCTGGGAAAGTTCAGCCAGGCTGGAGGGGGTTAACTGGTTCACAGACTGAGCTGTCCAGACTCCCGCTCCCACCTTGCCCTCAGCCAACAGCAGGCCTGGCTTCCCTGCCAGCTCAGAGCTCACAAAACTGACCGCTGAGTCAGGCCGGCCGTGCTCCCAAGCTCGATTGTTTGCAAAGACAAAAGGGATGATGACGGCCCAACTCTCTAGCAGGGCAGGCGGGTCCTGGGAGAAGACGGCTGACCCAGGTAGCTCGGTCGGACGCCTCTCTGGGCAGCGCACCCAGGGGCCCCTGCTGCTGCCTGGACCTCAACGCGACGCTGAGAGGCTTCAGTCCACCTGCCACTGGACAGTCCCTTTGACTCCTTGTCCCTGTTTGGGTCTCCACCCCTTGGCAACCAACAAATAGTTGGAGGCCTCTTCCCAGGCACAGGTATTAAATGGCCAGCCAGCAGATTTAGTTACAAAACATTGTCGCCTGAAGTTGGGAACACATGGCGGTAGAATCTTGTGACCAACCCCCAGCTACCCTCACGTGGGTGGCACTCTGGGGACCATGAGGGGAGAGGTCGGGGCGTCCTTCTACCTGCCCACCCCAGAGAGCAGTTGAGAGTCTGGGTTGCAGAGCCAGCCCGCCTGGGTTCAAAGCCTGTCACTTCAGCAGCTCTGAACAGGTTGTTGCTTTTGCCTCAGTTTCCCCATCTGTGAAGCGAGGATAATATCAAGCCCAGCCTCAGAGAGTAGCTGTGAGGACAGGAGAGACGTGGCAGGAGCATGGGCACCCAGCCCCACATGCTGGCACTGTTAGGTGTTTCCTTCTCCCATTTTCCAAATGAGGAAACTGAAGGCTCAGGAAGATGGACCCAGACGGTAAGTGACAGAATCAGGATTTGAACCCAGGTCTCCGGGTTCCAGAGGCCAAACACTGACAGTTACTAGTCCCAGAGGCAGCCGCGATGGATCGAAGGGAGCCCAGAGTTGGGTGGGGAAGGTATTGTTGCATTTTCAGCAGGAAAGGGCTGCATGAGCTCAAGGCTCACACCCTGATCTCTGTGCAGCTGGCCCTGCCCCCAGGCAGGGCTGTGAACCTGGGGAACATAGCCAGAGCTACGAAAAAGAAGCACATCCTCCTTGTGTGGCCTGAACCCCAGAGAGGAAGAACCTGGGGTGATGGCAAGAAGACTGGGGTGTCCCCAAACTCCTTCCAAGATGCTGCAGACATTTATGAAGCAGGTCCCGGCGGGAAAGAAACCCAGAACCACCTGCTCCCGGCCACCCTCCGGGCTCTGTCCCAAGAATGCAGGCCGGAGCTGAGCTCACACATGTCCAGAATCCACGAGGAAGGCGCTCTGCAGTCACAGATGCCACCTGGCAGGGCAGGCACCCCAAATCGTGGCCATGGAGCGGCTCCGCGGCCATCTGGCTGACCTGCCCAGTCCACTAGAGCACAGCTTTGTCCCTGCTCTGCTCCTTGGTGCCCGCTGTCCCAGCGAACCAGGGTGCTTCTCAAACTGTCTCCCTCCAGGGCAGGCACGCACACATGCTCACCTTGAAGCACAAAACCCAGGGCCCAGGATTGTTCTCTGACACCTTAAGAAATGCTAACGTTCTAAAAGGGGATGCCCTCCTCGACTCCCACAAGAAACAACCCCCAAACCCAACAACAAGCTCCCTGCACTGGGGCGCACGGCCGACATCAATCATGGGGCTGAGAAGTCAGACAGCACGGCAGGCTCCTTTGTGCCCCTGAAGTGTGCGTGTCCTTCCCCAAGCAGCTGCCAGGCCTTATTAGATGTTTTAAAAAAAGGCAAGGGAAGGGGGACGTTTTTTGGACGGAGGAGAGCAGGACATGCTGCTCCAAAGCACGCCAGACAAAAGGCCCACAGGCCGGCCGGGGACATCTGGCCCTGATCCCGTCTCACCTGCTCCAGCTTTCACAAACCTCGGACCCACCGGCAGTGCCCTGCTGCCGCCATCTGTTGGGCACTGGCGCAGGTCAGAGGGGCGCCCTGAGAAGAGCCCAGCCCACCATCTCCCAGGAACGTAGGCAACGCTTGCCGAGTGCTCACCTACCCGCACCACGCCAGTCCCGAGCCTCCACTCACAGAAGTCAGAGATGCTGCTACCATCCCCACCTCACAGGTGAGGAAAGGGGGGCAGAGACAGCTGTCAGCTGCCGGAGGCCACACAACTAGTAAGGGGGAAGCCAGGGTTTGAACCCAGGCCAGCCGGCTCCAGGGCTCACGCTCCCCGTCTCTCTGTGGTGTGGCCTCCACCAGGGATGGAGACACACAATTAGCCTTCTTTCAGTTCCAGGCTTGTCCCCC
>NW_017731382.1:4633375-4658170 GCF_001890085.2 Hipposideros armiger
CCCCCACCACGCAATCACGTCTCTGAAAGGCTGGAGAAAGTGACGTTTCTCTGACACAGAAAGGTGGCCGCAAAGCGCACAGCCAAGGCTGTGGGGTTGGAGGATCGGGGTGAAAGCTCCCTTGGACGAATGGGCACCTCCACTGGGAGACCCAGGAAGCCCCCACCCTACTCCCAGCCAACCACTCCACTCACCCATATGTCCGCTGGATCAAGGTGGGGTGCAGCTGCTGTACGCCGATGGCAAAACCTACAATGAGAGACTCATTAGGGGCTCGGCCTCACCTGGGGAAGAACCACAGCCACACAGCTCTAGCCACAAGGGACAAACCACTTCCTCTCCCCTCCCTGGCCACCCCCTCAAAGCTCCCAGCTGAGCAGGCCAAGGGACCCCGAGGGCCGCGGCCTCTATGCTTTCCTCCTCCAGACCTCAGGTCCCAGGGACCAACGTCCTCCCTGAGGACAGCTGACAACTGCCCAACACGCCCTCCTCACCCTGTGGCCCTGGTGCACGCGGCTAGAAGGGGGTCCAGCTCCCAAGCTAAGGGATTGCTGCCTGTGCCGGCTCTGTAAGCACATGACAGCCAGCGGCCACTGCTGGGGCGGGGGCGGAGGCGGGAGGACGCTTTTCCAGGAGGCAGATACCAACGCTGGATGCAGCGGCCCAGAAGAGCCAGGGAGGGAAACAGGCTCTTACCCGCATGGAGGCTTCTCGGCTTGGCGCCTAGATAGGCCAGGTTCACGTTGGCTTTGCGGCCATCAATGTTGGGGTTAGGGTCTTTGCACGCCCTCTCAGCTGCCGCCCGGTCAGCCATAGTCACCTGGAGGAGCACAGACACATCAGGGGCGCTCCTCGCAGGGGCGGGGGTGGGGGAGCAGCGCGCTACGCCGAGGCCCCGGCTCCTTCTCCCCACCCGGGGCCCTCCCACGAGCTGCCCCCTGGATCCCAGCTCCTCCCTCCAAGTTGAAGTTCTGGGAAGCCTTGCCTTCAAGGACAGAAACAATCCCCAGGGGAAATGGGCACCCCCAAGAGAGGCAGGGGCCCCAGTCTGGCCTGCCCGCCAGTGGGGGGGGGTGTCTGTGGCTTCCCTCATGGCAAGGGTTAGAAGAGGCTGTAGTTAGAAGAAGCTGTTTTCAAGCCGATTTTTACTTAAATTGATATTTATCTGTGGCGGCTGAGGGGGCTGTTGGAAAATACGGAGGGAGGGGTGCTACGGGCTCCAAAGCGCCCAGGTTTGAAGACTCTGCTACTTAGCTTGTTGCTCCAGAACGTCGTCTGTCCCCAGAACCTCTCCACAAAACTTGGAGGAGTTGTGATGGCACGCACACAGCGAGCGGATCTCCCTTTTAAGCCCGGCATGGAGTGAGGGCAGGAAGACCCGGGCGAGGGGAGCGGGGGCGGGACCGGCTGGAGCAAGAACCGCCACCCCCGGAGCCCGAGAGGGGGCAGCAGGTGCCGGCGCCGGCCGGAGGCGCCCCGGGTGGCCCCGAGGCGGCTGGGCGTGCGCCCGCCGGTTGACTCAGCGCTCCGGGTCAAGATAAGTGCAGGTTGGGGTGTGCGCCCGGCCGCGGGGCCACTTACGAAGCCGTAGCCGCGGGACTTGCCCGTCTGACGGTCGGTGATGACCACGGCCTCCTCGATGTCCCCGAAGCCCTCGAAGTACTTCCTGAGCGAGGCGTCGGTGGTGTGGTAGGGCAGGCCGCCCACGAAGATCTTAGTGAACGTGGTGTCCTTCTGCGAGCCGTGCATGGCGCCGGAGGCGGCCGGGAGCCGCGAGAAGCCCGCGCTCGGGGCGCACGGCGCGGGCTGCAGCAGCATGGGGGGCGCCCCACCGCCTACGGACCCCGACCGCGCGGGGCTGCTCTCATGGGGGGCGGCGGGGAGCGAGCGGGACAGCAGAGGCGCCGGACCAACCGCCGGGCCCGTCCACTCGCGAGCCGCTCCCGCCGTGCACGCCGCGCTGAACTGCGTTGCGCTCCGGCCGGCGCTGCGGGCACTCTGAACCCCGGCGCCCGCCCCCGGGCTTTGTAGCCGGCTCCGCCCCCCAGCTCTCTTTGACCCCGCCCCCGCCCCGCCCTGGGCGCGCGGGGACCGTCGGGAAACGTAGTCCGGACCGCGCCCCGGGCGCCGGGCGCTGGAGCGCACCCCGATTTTTCCTGAGGTCTTGCTACATGCCCGCCGGGTTCCAGGCCGCTGTCCTCGTGAAGCGTGAAGCGCAGACTCTAATGAATCAGATGTAAACGATTATTAGATCATGTTTATTGAGTTAACATTTACTCCAGTGCCAGTATATTAAAGATGAAATGATTTTTGTTTTATCTAAAGATATAATTCGTTGGACAGATATTTATCAGAGCGTGGGGACTGCAGGGATACACAGGACACACTCTAGCGCCATGGAGCTTCTATGAATAAGACAACTCAATAAGTAAATATATAGTATATAATCCCGAAAGAAATACACAGATTATCCCCGAGGCACCCCTGAGAAGGTGACTGGGCGTGGGAAGTAGTTCTGGCCTCTTCCAAAGTCTATCTCCAACCACAGCTGGTGTCAGGGATTCCTCCATCTGCGGACCACGACTAGAAAGCAAACAGAGGACTGTCCATTTGTCCCCGACCATAGGAACAGGCCCATCTCCAGGCTTCTGTGACTGTCACACCAGGAAAGACCCACTGCAGAATTTCCAGGGCTCCTTGTTCAAAGTCAGGAATGTCCATGACAGGAAAGCCCTGAACCAGCGTGGGGCCTTTCTGAGCACCAGGCCCTGGGACTGCACAGGCTCTGCCCTCCAACCTGGCCCTGGCACCAGCCTCCCCTCCAGGTGGGCTACACCATGGTGTCAAACCCGGCTCTGGGGGCCTCCAACCCTCCGCAGGTCTAGGCACTGTGGTTGTGACGCCCTGTGCAATGGGGAGCTGCAGCTCTCAGTAGGGTCACTCCTGGCCCCAACCCTATGGCCTCTTCTCAGGACAATGGGACACAGGCTGGGTCTGCAGGGACTGGAGTGGCACCTGGTGGATTGACGGGGACAGGGAGGCAGGCAAAGTGTTCACTAGCCATTCAGATGTTTATCCAGCACCTTCTGTCTGTGGGGCTGCATTTGACCCCAGGTCCGAAGAACCTGCCTCAAGCCCCTGGACTCCATGACCCCACTCTCGACCGGGCAGCCACTGAAGTATGATCCTTCCTTCCCCAAATCTCCGCCCTAGCCTCCTCACGCTGGGTATGGGACCCCAAGTCTTCAGAGGACCTACTGAGGACACACTTTTCTGTCTCACCTCATTTTCTCCTCTTGTCACTCGCTGTCCCTCCAAGTTGCCAGACACAATCCTGCCTTTGGGCCTTTGTCACATCTCCTGGCGTGCAAAAGGGCCTCAGGTAACGTTTGTTGAGTTAACGCAAGATGGAATGAAGGAAAGGAAGAGAACTCTCAACCAGACAGGGGACCCTCAGAGCGCCCTTTGAAAACTTGGATTAAAGTGTGACCACTTGTTGGGCCAGGGAAGGCGCCCACTGCTCGGCCGCGTCATCTTGGGTAAGCTATGTGCTTTCACCGGGCCTCAGTTCCCCCTTTTGTGACAGACGGGGCCTCTCTGAGGCTGTCCCCAGCCGTGGACAGGAGGGGCTGGGGCAGGGGCGGTGCCGCACTGGCACACGCCCGAGGGCGCAGTCGGCCAAAGCTTCCGAACTTCAAATCCCAGCGCCGCCCGCGCCGGCCCCGCCCGCGCCTCCCCCCTCCCCTTCCCCCCGGGCGAAGCGGCCGCGCGGGGAGGAATGCCCAGGGGAGCGTGGCTGCAAGCCGGCGGAGGGTGTCTGCGCAGCACGTGCTGGCGCCCTGGGGGCACGGGAGCACGAAGAATCCCGAAGGGTCCCGACCAGGGTGGCCTCCCAGGACGGGGACTCAGGGTCAGAAAAGGGGGAAGCCGTAGACTCGGGCCGGGCGTTGGTTCACCCCGGGGCGGGCAGGCTTGCTGCGTGCACCTCGCGCTCCTGCCCAGCCCGGAAGGCTGGGGTGTGGGGATGGGGGTGGACATATCTTAAAAAGCGGATGCCCAGGTTCGAGTTCGTTCACTGGTTCATTCCCTGATCCTTTCAGTTTCTGCATCGCCAAACCTCTCTGCCTGTGTGGTGGCACCACGTCCCCACGTGTCACCAACTTCTGCCTGACAGCCATTCACCCAACACGTACTTATTAATGTAATGCCCCATCAGGTGGCAGGCCGGGTGCTAGGCCCCGGGGATACTGCAGGTAGGAAACAAACGTGCCTCTCAGCTTCCTGCCAGGAGCTTACCTTTAGGAGGAGTAGAGCAACAATGAATATTATATGTAGGTACATTTTCTAGGCAGTTGCTGAGAAGGGAGCAAAGCGGGGCCGAGAGAGGGCGAAGAGTGACAGGTGTGTACTTGAGTGGCAGGGAAGGCCTCTGGGGATTGGTGAGAGCCAGAGCCACGTGCGTGTAGGGAACAGCCGAGGGAACAGAAAAGACGAAGGCTCCAAGGGGGAAGATACGGCCACCAACATTGTACCGAATATTTTTTAGTGCGGGGCACTTTTATGTGGTTAACCCTCACATGCCACTAATAAAATAAGCGCCAGTCACCTTGGAGTGCCCCTTTGGGCCCAGGTCCTTGGCTGGATTACTCACATAAATTAGCCGATTTCACCCCTAAACTGCCTACGTCCTAGAAAGATTCTATCAGCCCAGTTTTCAGAGGGAGGGGACTGAGGCTCAGAGTGGACTCAAGGTCACCAAGGGCCAGGAAATGGCTGGCTGACCCATGATCCGGTTTTGTCCGGCCCACAGCCTTGAAGGCGGCTTTGTCTCGCCACTTTGAGGGCTGGGCAGGTGGGACCTCAGAGAGGCTCAGTAAAGTGAGACCTCCGTGGAAATCTGTTGGGCTTCTGTGGAAGCTTCTGCTTTTCTGCTAAAAGAGACAGCTGCTGCTGCTATTAGGCCTTCATCGCTCTTTCTGCTCGGAACGTTGGTGGGATGTTGTGGCAGCCATCTTGTGACGACGAACGAGGCAAAGTCCAAGACACTCACAGACTACCAGCCCTGATACCACTAAACTCGGGGGCCGTTTGGCAACGTTTGGAGACATTTTTGGTTGTCCTAACTTGAGGGAAATAATGCTACTGGCATCTAGGATGTGGAGGCCAGGGAAGCTGCTCAATACCCTAAAGTGCAGAGGACATCCCTCCACGACAAGGAATTATCTGGTCCCAAATGTCCGCAGTGCTGAGATTGAGAAAAGTTGTGCTAAACCAATGCCAAAAACCTGCAGTGTTTAAGCCACTGTGAGCTGGGTTTTCCATGATGACAACCAAAAGCGTTCCCGGTGGTGCATATACAGCTTGATGACTGCGGCTGAAGGGGCCAGCATGGCCTGGATGGGAGCCTTCCCTCGCTTCCCTCAGTCCACGTGGCATGGGGCATTGGGAGGTGGGCACAGAGGCAGATCCCACCCCTTGTGACCTTGGGCTGGTGCTCCTGCCTCTAAAGCCCCAGCCCCTTCATCATAGCAGCGCTCACTGCACTGGGGGGGGGGGGGTTGGGAGAAAGACAGGAAAAAGAACAGGTGTGGGACACAGGCCGGGCTGCTCAGAGTCACGGCCCAGTGGCCGCTGCTGCCCGGCGTGCAGGCTGAGGACAGTGAGCCAGGCTCGCAGCTCTAGGTATGGCAGGTGGAAAAGGCCCTGTCCCCCTGCCCACCGCCCACCACCCACACTTGCCTGACTGACACAGCTCACTCAGGAGATGTCTGAGTGCTAAGTCCCACCTCACAGGCTTTGTCACTGTCCCTATGGGGAGAGCCTGGACTCAGGACCCTGCTCTGGAAGGTCAGTCCTTGTCCGAGATGGTGCCTGGGTGTGAGCACTTGTTGCGCGTTGGACTGTGTTTTCCCCTAAATATGTTCAGATCCTAACCCCCGGTACCCGTGCTTGTGACCTTATTTGGAAAAAAGTTTTTGTAATATGATCATTTAAGATGAAGTCATATTGGATTAGTATGGGGCCTACTCCAATGGCTGCTGTCCTTATATGATGGCCAGAGAAGACACAGGGACATACGAGGAGAATGCCACGTGACAGAGGGTGGAGTGATGCACCTATCAGGACTGCCATGACCTCTGGCAACACCAGGCGCTAAAGAGAAAGGCATGCATGGGACAGAGTCTCCCCTCCTAGTGCTTCAGAGCCTTGTCGACACCTTGACTTTGGACTTCTGGCCTCCAGAACTGGGAGAGGATACATTTCTGTTGTCCAACTGCCCAGTTCGTGGTCATTTGCTTCAGTGGGCCCAGGAGACGAATGCTGTCAGAGACAAAAGCAGGACAGAGTCCGGAGCAGATAGAATCACCGCTCAGCTGGGAAAGGGGGGAGGGTCCAGCTAAGGATCCTTCCACTTAAAACATCCCTAGTTTACGTCACTTCCTGTCCTTCTCACCCCACCCCTACTGGGAACAGAACCTGCGCCCACCTTTCCTGTACCCCTCCTGGCCGTCTCCTGAGTTGGGGCCCTTTCACTCAGCCAGTGGCCTGGCTGGGACCCCACCATCCCCCCCTGCATCCCAGAGGCACCATCTGGCTGCAGCCCCAAGACCAGCTCAGATCTTCAGTTCCTACTCAGTCCGTCCTGGTGTTTGGATCGGCTGTCACCGGTCTGGATGTGCCCAGGGCCAGGGACTCACACTCCATCCAGGCGTCTTCTCTCACTGACATCCTTCAATGGCTCGTGTCCCTGCCCGACCCGACTTCCGACATCTGTCTGCTTTTCCCTTCGTTGTCTGTCTCCCCACTAGACGTCAGCTCCAGGACAGGCTGCCGCCCACTTTGTTCACCGTCATGTTCCCAGCGCCTGGCACGTGGAAAGTGCTCAATAAATCTGTGCTGAGTGAATGAACAAATGCATGAATAATACATCCCAGGAGACTGACACAGGGGTATGAAGGGTCCCCCAAGCCTATGTATTTTCCCAGAGACGTGAGCAACGCAGGGTTCCTGTGGCTTCAAGCCAGAGACGAAGCGTGAGAGACGCGGGGCTGGAAGCCTTTCCCATGTCAGGCGAGCCTGGATTGGGCCCTGCTGCTTAGCTCTGCAGAGTCCCACCTCTTAGGTTCCTTTCTGTTCCTCCTCATCAGGTGGCAAAAGTCACTCTCCCTTCTGTGCAGGCAGCGCTGGGGCCCTGGCAGAGAAAGCAGAGGGCAGACCGAGACCAGACAGCCCTGCATGTGTGACCGGCACACATGACACACTTGCAAGGGATGATCTCTCTGGGCCTCAGTCGCCTCAGCTATAAAATGGGGATAATGACAGTGACTTCCTCCTAGGGCTTTTACGAGGAAGAAACAAGACAGTCCACAGAAAGTGCTGAGCTTGTCCCCATACTGAACAGGAGCTCGGTAAATGCAAACCCCTGCAATTTTCATGTTTTCACCCGGCGCACATCAATTTCCAGCCTACACAGCGGCCTGGGACCAGGTGAAGAGGTGGCAACTTCATCAGTCCTCCCACACGTGCTTTCAGTGGTTCCTTGTTACTTGTGGGACAAAGTTCCAAATCTCTTTCTTCAAGACGCCCTCCCCACCTCCCCAAACCAGTGCAGAAGGGCCCAGCCTATGTCAACCTTAGAAAAGCTGGGACTGCCGATGTGTAAACATAGATTATGAATGTGGCCGGTCACACCCCAGAGGCTACACACTTTTTAGTTTGGGGCATGCCACTGGGGAGCTGGGAAGCCCTGCTGTGCAAACGAAGTCCTTCCCCGGCCCCTATGGTGTGCTGCTAATACCTGAGCTGTGAGAAGTCTGTGACCCAGTGCTAGGGTGAGGGCTGGTCCTGTCTCCACATCGGAGTGAGGGCACCTGCCCACTTCTGTGGGGGCAGCCTGGCAGGTGAAAGACACCATCACTTCTGGGAACATGTTTGTGAAGGTTCCCGGAGGTACGGTGTGGGCGTGGAATCTATTCTGGGGTCAGTAGTGGGGACACTATGTCACACAGCTCAAGGGCAATGGCTGCCCGGGATTCCTGTCTCACTCAGCTTGGGCTGCTGCAACGAAGCACCACACACTGGGCGGCTTACATGACAGAAATTTATTTCCTCACAGTTCTGGAGGCCGGAAGTCCAAGATCAAGGTGTCGGCAGGGCTGGGGTTTTGTGAGGCCTTTCTCCTTGCCTCTCCGTGTCCTCACATGGACTTTCTTCTGTGTATCTGTGTCCTAATCTCCACCTCTTACAAGGACACCAGGTCACCCTAGTGACCTCATTTAACTAATCAACCACTTAAGGACCCTGTCTCCAAATACAGTCACATTCTAAGGTACTGGAGATTAAGATGCCAACGTGTGAATTTGGGAGGGGACACAATTTAGTCCATGACAAATATCTATTTTGCTTTTGCAGGCAGCTCTCAGCTGTTGCACAGAACCATGTGCAGGGTCTTTCACACCGGCCAGGGGGCTGTGATGCGGCCCGAGGAGCGGGTCATGTTCCATGAAGTCCTAAGCGGAGAAGACCCTGGATAGGTCCCGTGGACTCTCCGGCACCAGGAGCCCTGGATCTAAAGACAGTGGGAATTACTGGTTATTAAGCAGTTCTTTTTCAGGAAAAACTCAGCCTCCATTGTACTTTTGTTTCAAAGGCCCACCCTGGATCCAGAAAGATCCACGAAGGAAGGGAAATGGTGGCAAATATGGTGCATGAGGCGGCACCCAAGGCCAGGAGGCACCACCGTGGAAAGCGGCAAGTGGTGGCCGCAAGTCCAGGTCAGAGCCAGAGAGGAAAAGCCAGCCCCTCCCAGCCCCTGAAATCTGACCCGGGACCAGCACCGCCCACCTGTGGCTCACCTGGAGTCATGCTGACACTGTAAGGCCCATCGGGGCGCCCCTGGACAGACTCAGACACAGAGGAAGAGGCCCACACTTCTGGCCAGTAGCAGGGAAGAGAAAAGGATGCAGACCTGATGGGCACTGACGATGGCCGTGACGACCCAAAGGGCAGTGCTGACCTGGCCCATGTGCTGCTGGGGATTGAGTTTCTTCTTAGCACTCTGTCCACTTCCTCTCCCCACCCCACCCCAGCCCACAACCAGCGAGGGTAAGCTACAAAAATAAGAATGCGTGCCAGTTATTTTTCAGGGACCCACGTATGCTTTCAGCAAGTACGCAACAGTTTTTCCTTATTTGCTTTGGAAAGGGGCCGTCACCTGAAAAGGTATTTATCAATATATTGATGCGAAATTCACAACAGACTTACATACAACAGGCTACAGTGATTTAGTCGGTTTATGTCCTTGTGGTAACGTTAACACCTACTGTGCTACAAAGCTCTCAAAACTGTAGCCACACAGGATCTCCCTAGCAAGATCTGTGAAATGGGGGACTAAACCCCACTTAGCAGGAAGTCGCGCAGAGCTATGAGATACTGGCAGCCTCTGACTATCACCCCAGCACCCCTGGAGGAAACTGTCGAAACTGCCTTTCTAAGCGCTGGCTCCAGGCAGACTTCCCACCAGGCACTCTGGACCCAATGTCTGGGACTCACAGGGCTTGTTTGAGGGCCTCCAAAAATGTTTGAGTGGGGAGGGGAAGGAGAGGGATTGGCTTCAAAATATAAAAATAACCCCAAATAAGTCAGTTTCAATAAATGTCTACAGATGCAGTCAATCTAGACCTCATTAGTGTTCCAACACATTCAATACATTTGAAAACAATTTGTCAGAAAACACTTTTGAAAAATTCCCTAGTATTCAAGGTGATCGTTAAGAAATCATTGCCAAACGTAAAGACTGCCAGATAATTTCAGAAGGAAAACATGCAAAGATTTTCAAACAATCTGCAGTAAAAGAATGTGTATTCAGGGTGGGACGTGGGTGCATGTTAATATTTGATGTGATGAGCGGGGGCACCTCCAAACATCACAGGGCCCAGGATAGCAAAGTCCCAGGGAAACATCCTGCAAGCCAGTGTAGTTTACGTGTCTGGTAGCCATGGTTACAAAAGTATGATCAGGTGACATTAATTTTATTATCCAAAATATTATCACTTCAACCTGTAATTGAAATAAAGAGATATTCGCCTTTTTGTACCAAGTCTGCAATCTGTGCATTTTACATTTATTTACACTTCAGTTCCGACTAGCCACATGTAGGTCTCCAGCTTCAAAGTTACTAAAACACGTCGTAAAATGGCCTGTTTGCCTCCAATACCCATCTAGGGCAGAGACTGGAGTTTCCGATTCTTTCCTAACCAGCCCAGGCCAGGGATAGATGCTAAGAGGTGAGCGGGTGTTCACAGTCTCCCACACCACAGGCAACCAGGCCTCGAGGTCCCATAAGGAAACCAACGGGGACGTTAAATTCTTAAGGAGAAAAATCAGGACTCTGGTCTCTGAAAAACTGGTTGCTTTCAGCGTTTCCTAAGGAGACCATCAATCTTTCTAAAGATAAAAGTGTATTACTTTAAAGAATATTCTTCTAATAGGATAATCCTTCGATTCCACTCTTTAAGTATCTTACAAGCTTAGTAACAGCAGCAAATGGGGAGCCAAAACTTACTTCCTCTAATAAACTTTAATCCGTGAAATTGAACACAGGAACGTGTTCCCTGATGGCGGCATTGGAGCTATTAGCGCCATCTGCTGGCCGCACCAAAACACAGCCTCCCCCTGCGGGAATCCTCTTACAAAGGTCTCAGGACAACCTGGTCCATGGACATTTTTGTCCCGGGGGAGAAATTTCCCACGGACAACCCCCCCTCCCCGCCCCCGGAAGTTACACAGTGGGAGCTAACATTTGAGCAAGTATTTCAGGCCAGCCATGGAATCATTCTACGGGTAACTCTGAATACCCACAATTTTGTGCAATGTCTACTTTTAATGTCTTCCATTTTACAGATGAGGTCGTTGAAGTTCAGAGAAGTTTAAATCGTCTGCTCAGAGTTGGGAAGTGACAGAGCTGGGATTTGAAGGCCGGAAGTCTGACTCTGGGTGCAGTTCTTAACTGCAATGTTGTGTGGACATTTCAAATGTCATATTATAATCAATATAGGATACGGGGAGAGTTAGGGCTAGTACTCATGACAGTAACTACTTGAGGTTACTGAACCTCAACAACCCATCCTAAATCATATAAGAAGTAACAGGGACAGAAACCCCAACCCAGGATGGTAAAATATGCAATGCTTGCATGCATAAACATATATACACACATTACATCATGCAAAACAATATTACCATCACTGTGTGCGATGTACTTGAATAGTCTATCTTTTGTGGCTCCAGTTTTTGAAAAATAAAATACAGTTGCTGCAGCAACTATAGTTATTTCACAACTAGCGAATGGGTCGTGACTTAATCTGGAAAATGCTGGCTTTCCTGTGCCTGTATTTAAAGGCATGTGTTTGGTTCACTTCTTACAAAGCCCCTCCTTCAAAGGAAACTCAAATTTTGAATGAAAAAAAAAATGTCCCCACATCGCCTTCCAAAAGACAGATGGGTTCTACCAAGTAGCCTATAACATACAAAATAACATCACCTTAATAGAATTTCCCAGTGAGATGTTTGTCCCTTAAAGGTGACTTTTGGGGGTACATTTTAACTTTCATTGTATTGTCATGTCTCACATTCATTCTTTCATTTTCATTGTATTACCGTATTTGCCGGCGTATAAGACGACTGGGCGTATAAGACGACCCCCCCTAACATTTCCACTCAAAATACAGAGTTTGTTATATACTCGCCGTATAAGACTACCCCCTTTTCCGCACACCTTCCACACACCAAATAAAAGGTAAAACAATATCAGATTTGATTTCAACATTTATATTTATATTCAAATGCTTATGACATGCAGGAAAACTGTCACAAGGCTGTATGTAATCAAACATATACATAAATCGCGATTCGCGATTTTGCGCTATCATACTGGGTGTATGGTCGGCTGTGTGCGATTTTGCGAGTGTGGTAAAATCGCATAACAGCAAAATCGCATAACAGCCGAGCATACACCCAGCAGCGCTGCTGATGCCTGAACGGTATGTGGAATGAAGTGGGCGGGCATCGGGAGGCCACTATGGCACGGGGCAAGCACTATGGGCAGTCTATCTGAAGTGTACCTGGCGTATAAGATGACCCCCCACTTGGAGGCATATTTTTCAGGGCCAAAAAATCGTCTTATACGCCAGCAAATACGGTAATTTTTAAGATTACCACTTTGGGCAAAAAAATACTAGTTTTCCATACACTTGAAATTTTTTTCTCTGAATTTATGGCAACACTTCTTTTTGAAAGGCAACTGGCTTTTAAAAAGTTGATCAATGTAAAGAAAAGCAAGCAAATGACAGTGAAAGCAGGGGCTGAGTATGCTTGGGAAACCACGTTGGAACCAGCCCTCTCACCCATGGCCACGCGCCCGAGTTGCCATTTCTCATGAAAGACAGCAATTCCTCATTGCAGTAAGCCCACGCTCGTGACAGATGAAACCACCATCAAGTGGGCTTAGGCAGGCAGGGTCAGCAGACCCCCGACTGAGACAGGCAGACGTGTGCGTGCACACAAAGCACATTTCCATGCTTTTTCCAGGATCCGTCCCCTAGAACACGGGGTCAGACCAAACATGACAGGAACCAAGTGCACTCCTGGATGCAACTCCTAAATCTGAATACCTGGTCCTCCCCAGCAGTTCGCATCGACACTCAATAATCAAGAAAGTGGTGTTACAGACACGGAGGACAAAAGTTTGGCAAAACCAAATGGACAAATCAAATGAAAGCAAAATGTTAGCTGTAGAATCCAGGTGGTAGGTGTGTGTACATTGTAAATCTCTCTCAGCTCTTCTGCATGTTTGAAAATTCTCATAAAATGCTGGGAAAAAAAATAAGTGAACCAACTAACATGTCTTTTCCATGAGGTTTGTAGACTCCATGTTCTATTTCTAACTGGGTGTCCGTCCAGTAAATTTTTAATGGCAGAATGACTTCACATGAATTAGGAGTCAGGAATTACACTTCTTTTTGAGAAGATGCTATCAGATTTACAAACATCTATTGAGCACGTATTGTATGCAAGATACAGAACTGGTGCCTGCAGGGCACGGAGGTTTAAGATGGGGAGTTCCTTAAGACTCCCTATGCCTTAGGAAACATGGAAACAAGTATCTTAAGAAGCTGAACGATTTCAACAAAAACTTCCTGGTTCGTCACCAGCAACGTGCAGCAGCCCTATAAGCTCCTGGTGGGTGAGACGGTGCTGAGCTCCCTTACTCCTGACGACCTGAAGTCCAACCTTAGACTTGGGCAAATGTTTCAAATTTGCCAATTACATAAACTATCCCCCTGGTAGTGAGGCCAGGCCCAATCGTGGGAAAGAACACTCTAAAAACCTCATGACTTAGATTTATAATTTTGTGGTCATTTTCAACCATAGCTTGTAAAAACAATGACACTAGGGCTCAACCAGAGCTGTCCATCTATTCCCACCCTTGTGCCAGTCGGCTGCTGGCAGCCAAGCTTCGCTCAGCCAAGCTCCACGCTCCTGCTCCTCGCGGCGTTCCCTCGCTGCATCTTCCCAGGAGAACAGATCAGAGCCCCAGGGCTGACTCATTAAGGGGCGGGCCAAACGAGCTGTAAACAACTAACTTGAAAGCTCAGACTTCTTCTTCTGTTGTACCTGTCCTTCTCTCTCCCAAAAAATGATTTTTCAGGCTAAAAGACAGAACCAAGGAGTTAATGGGTCTGAATTCATTCATGACCCGACTACCAAAGAATTTAAACTGTGTAGGCAATCTCTTCCAATACAAAATTTTATTGTCAGTGCTTTTTCTGAGTAGCCAAAAACATCTTACGACAGTATCAACATGACTTCCATCTCGGCTAGTTTACATATCAGCTCCAAACAGTCACGCATGAGCGGCATTTGGGATCACAGGGTAAAAACACAGCAAGACTCAAAAGTCAAACATTAATTAAGCTGAATTTCATCTGATACTTACCCATCAGGAAATTTAAGTTAGATGAAATAAAAAAGCACCACCCCAAAACTATCACTACTGGGGGCACGAGGAAAGGGCACTTCCCATGCAGGGAACGGGGGTTCTGACTTGAAGGCCACACAAATACCGCCCACAGAGGCCTGTCCCCGCTTTCCGTCACCAGGACAGCTGCCCAGCGGAGCCAAAAAGCCCTGGGGGTGTTAGAGACAGGAATGAAGGAGGGAAGGGAAAACCCACACTCAACTGCCCGCCAATGGTCAGAGAGGCTGTTGCTAGGCATCCCACATGGGAGAGTCACAGCTCAGGACTCCATTTCCTAAGGTGCAGATTTCTGCATTTCCCAAAAGGTGTCTGAAGTCACAAACGAAAACCCAACCCTGATGCTGCACAGGACGGCCACTTCAGGGCTTACCTGGCGGGTGGGAAGATGGACAAAGGGAGCTTTAGTAGGCAATCTTCAAAATGTTTTATTACAAAAGACAGTACAGGGTTCATGAAACATTTCCCAGCGTTCTCTAACACAGACATTGCTGAACGAAGCACTGCAAAATCCTGGCGGCCGCCCGCGAATCTAACTTCTACAAAGGCCTTACCCCCTGAGCTACAGAGGAAATCTGTATCGGGCAGTGGAATGGAGGGACCCACAGTCGCTGCGGCCCGCTGGGCCCCTGACTGCTAAGCAGTGCCACTGTTTTCTCCAGGGGCTGAAATCCACATCCCTGGCTGACAACCCTCCAAAAACTGGGATCCAAATTTGTCCGGACGAGGCAGTGTGCAGAGAAAACTACTCCAACAGCCCGTCAGGCTCCGCCACTACTTCTTATTCCTGGGTTTTAGCTCTTCAGCTGCGTTACGCAGGAAAATGTAATTTTTCTTTTGGGGATTATAGAATTCATGTCCCTAAAGGGGGAAAAAAACACAATGATCTTATTATGAAAAAGCGCAAGTTAGCATTTTGTGGGCACCTTTTGTATGCCAAGTCCTGTGCTACAGGCATGAGGCAGAATCTCTCAGGGGAACTAACAGGTAGGTGGCGAGAAGGGCCAGATGTTCAACAAAAACTCCAATTCTCGGAGAAGAGCCTGGGGACGTGGTGGAAACCTGTCTTCAGTGTCCCGCTTGGAGGAAAAATCTTCTTTATGTGTTAGTCTTTCAGGTGTTGAGACTCTTTTCAACCTGCGCCACTTTAAAGCCACGATGGCTGCCTCAGGGGGCAAGGCCCCTGGGAGGGCGGGGGGTTAACTCAGACTGGAGGTTTCGTGGAACAGGAGACCTCTGACTGCCCGGGGACGGACCCACAGAGACGGGGAAGTGCGGGTGCTGGTTAGTGTGCCCGCCTGTGCCCATTAGGTGGGACCCCTCACCTTGGACCAGTCGTAGCTGGAAGCATACGCAAAGATGTTTCCATTGTGATTGAAGCAGCAAGCTGAGATCGGCTGATCTAACTGTTCTGAAGTTTTTAGTTTTGTTCTGGCATCTTTGTCCCAAAAGCTGAATCTACCATCAGATCCCACAGTTGCAAGGGTGCCATGAACGGGATGGAATGCGATTCCATTCACCTACAAGGATTGACATGCATGATGAGCAGTAGAGGGAGCGGGGGAGAGAAATCCGGTTTGGCAAACGCGTGCTTCCTGCTTCAGGAAAGAGAAGGCCCCGGCTGCCATGTTGTTAGAGCTGGCTGCCCGCCGATCACAGGACAAACCAGTCGTGCTCCCTGACCAACTGCCACCCAGAACGGAATCTTGTCCCTTGTTGCAAACACAAGTCACAGAAGTTAACTGTGTAGCTAGTGACATCACGATGCGAACCTCTGGAAAATGCCATTTTCTTTCTTAGCAAACAGTGAATTCTCGGTTTTAGCTAAGTCTATAAACTGTCTACCAGCACCCCAAAAAGTCTGAAGCTTGCACTCGGAGACAAATAGAGAACTAAGTCAACATGTTCATAAAAACAGAAAACTGAAACCTCAGCACAGGCCGTTATCTCCAGATGAGAACGCACTTGATGACACAGTCATCTTTTCTGATCCCATAATGACTCAGCTCCCCACCCCCCCAAGCCTACATTCTGCTGCACTGTCAAGGTTAAAGTCCTAAAACGTACCGCGTAGATGTCCTGAGGGGCTGAAGTGTTGGTTCCGTTAGATCGGTGACATTTGAAGGTAAAGTTATCCTTGGCACTAAAAAACAAAGGTCCAACTAAGTTTTTCTTTAAAAAACAAACGTCTCAAGTGAAAACCTGCAAGCTGACTGAGTCCCACTTACGGGTTTGGGGGGTTGATGTAGTGAATAGCAACTCTCCCCTCGATGCTTCCCAAGGCAAAACCAGTCGGCTTGTTCTGTTTGTCTTTAAAAATAGCCACACATCGATGCTATGGTTTAAGAAAAAAAGAAAAGTGTATTATCACAATGTAAAACATAACATTTCATAACTAGTTTGGAGGTCAATTATCTTTACCCCTTGTTTGGGTTTTAGAAGAACCAGAAACGTGTTATTCAAATGTGATCAAGATACTTCTCTTCCTCCAGTAAGCATTATTTCCTAACTTTTTAGTAGCCACTTGTATTCAGCCACATGATTTTATAAATAAACGGCAGAGCACATGCTTCTACTCAATTTCTCGTTCTACCTCTGCCACCCGGAAGGCCTTGCTGTCACCCCAGCAGCACATCCCCCCAAACCTCCACCAGTTCCCATTCTGGTGCTGGCCCCTCGTGGGGAGTGAGACACGTCACTCTGATTTGCAGCCCACCACTGACTAGGTGGGCGCCCTTCATCAAGTTACCCGTGTTTCTGTGCCTCTGCTTCCCCAGTGGGAAAAGTAGCATCTGCCTGGCAATCCCAGGGCGACAAGGGTCAAGTGGGACAGCCACTGGGCCAGCACTTTCTATGCTATGAACATGCTATGCAGACGTGAGACACTGTCCTTGGTCCAACCCTGAGACTGGGGACCCAAAGGAGGGTCTCCAGGGCTCTACAGAAGACCCCACAGAAAGCCCACGACCCAGCCTCCTGAGGCAGAGGAGCAGGAGTGGGACGCACCTGCGTCCTCACTTCTTTCTTCCAGTCATGACAACCTGGCCTAACCAGATGACCACCCACTCCCCAAACTGGACATTTTGGCTTCTGTGGTTTAGTCAGGTGCTGGGGCGGGACCAGGGCCTGGGGGCTAAGCCACACTAGACGGAGGTAAAGAGCAGTTTGCTATCAGGAGGCGGCTGGAGCTGCAACTTTCCTAAGGACGTGGACAGTGGAGGCTGGTTCTCTTTCTGTACTATTTGCCCCCCCCCTCCCTTTTTAAAATAGCAAACCCATTACTTCTGTGAATAAAGAAAAAAATTAACGAAAGAGACAGAGTCTGTAAGTTCTCAGAGGACAGGAGGAACCATGGCTGGTCAAGCTGTGCCCCCCAGCTCAGCACAGCATCTAATACCCAGACCAGGAACCGCACAACTCCAGGGACGCAATTTACAAGAACACAACTGTACAGTCACTGTGCAAAGACTGATGGCACCCGTCAGCAAACGGAAGGCCAGGGTGCCGAGCACGGGGTGGCAGGAAGTGAAGTCAGACCAGACTAGGTTTTACCAAGTAGTTTGGGATTTACCCCGTGAGCAGTGAGAAGTCAGCACTGGGCTCTGAGCGGGGCCATGGCAAGGTCATGGTGTGGGGGATGGGCTGGAGGAGAGCACAGCTCTCTACTCTTACTGTCACTCAACGGGGACCCAGCTGGTACTGGAGGAGGGTGCAGGGGTCAAGAGAGGTTTGCTTTCTAGGACGAATTAGACTTGAGCATGTTTCAGTGCAAATGGAGAAGTGCTAACAGGGCAAGAGATTCAGGAGGGAGATACAGGAGGGAGGTGGGTGATCAATAGCTACGGTTCCTGAGAGGGCCAGAGGGCGGGGGGGTCCCACAGCACGGGCTCGGAGAACACTGCCCCACCGAACATGTGGGAAAGGGCAGGGGCAAGGTGCAGGCCCAGGCAGGTTTCTAGACTCAGTAGGAGGAAGATGAGATGTTCCAAACGCTAGCCTCTGTTTTCTCAGCAGGAGCTGATCTGAGCTGCTAAGACAAAGGCTTTGGAGGGAGCGTCTAGGAGTTGGAAGACAGTGAAAAAGACCCAGGAGTCCATGGCAAGTGGAAGACGGAGCTGAAGAGGAAAACCCAGTAACCGTCTGGTTTACAATGGAACCAATCCGCTGAGATTGCAATTTTCTTCAGTAGCATTCAGCTCTCCAGGGAGGAGTTAGAGGGAGGACTGGAAAAGTGGGGCTCATCCAGAGATGGGTAGTAGTTACTAAGTATGTATTTGTGTTTGTATCCTTAGATTCCCTCCCTTTGGACACACTACAGGCACGGGACAGCTGCTATAATAAACACACGCTTCCTGGCTTGACTTCTGACTCACCTGATGTTTCAGTGGAGATTCTATCCTCCTGAATTCAGAAGGCTGGTTCTCTAATTGATAGACAATCAGTCCCCTCTCCGCAGTTGCCACCACGGCCATAGGGTATATCTAGGGCACGGAGGAAAGCAGACACATGCTTGAAATAAAAGACTGTACTTTTTATTTTTTATTATTCCCATTCTCCCCAGGAGTGTGCTTTTTTATATCAAACTATCAGACCAATTTTTTAGAGTCACAAAAATAAGCCTGAATTTTTTCTATGTTTAAAAATCCAATATCATATTTCATGAAAAGCTAGAGAAATCGTATTTGAAAGTAGAAGATTCATATATTTTTAAGACTTGTTTCTTAAAACTATAAAACATGTGAATACTTAGAAAATATACTATTACAGTATATTTTACTCCAGTCTTTTCTCTGGGCATTACACACATATACCTGTGTATGGATGTCTCTCCGTAACCCGTATCACTAACTCAGAGCGTGTGCTCCAAGAATACTAATAGTGACTGATAGTCTCTCCAATGAACCTACTAAGGGTTCATTTAACCATGTCTGTCTCATTGGCCTATGAGATCATGTCTGATGTTTCGCTATATTACATATAACAAAGACCATTTGAAACTTTTTTCTCATGACAAATTTCTAAGTGGAATGACTGGGGCAGATGGTACAAAACTTTAAGACTTATGACTAAACAGATGGAGAAAGTTCTTCAGCCTCTCTTCCATTCAGAGACAGTCCCCAAAGATCAAGTATACACCATAAAGTGACTGCTCATGCTCCTACAGCCACACGATAAACGTCATATACTGATGGCATGTAGCTAGCGATATATATTCAAGCGAACAAGTGACCAAAAACCCTGACACCTAGTATTCAGTAATTACGGAACCAGTGCAACACAAAGTTCTCCTGATTTCGGATGACTGAGGCAACTTGAACTATATCCCATGTAGCTATTACTAAAGTGGAAGGGTTTTTAGCTTACTCTCTAATTGCAAGATGCATAAGGTAAGAAATGCTTTTATTTTTTTAAAGGAAATGGGTATTGTTAGGTATTCCTTACCACGTCAGCACAGTAACACCTTTCAGGGAGCTGCAAAACCATCATAGGATTTGATGATCGCGTATCCCAAAACTAAAAGAAAAAAAAAAAAAGCCAGAAGTGACCCCTCAGAGCTAAAGCCCAAAGAGAGGAATAAACGAGTAAGCGCCATCTTGGTCGGGCCATGTGGTCCCTCAACAGTGTATTATATGTACCTTCAAAGTCTTATCCCAGCTCCCGGTCATCACACAGCTGTAGTTTGGTGCTTTGATCCAATGTATGGTTTTAACAGGAGCATCGTGCTTTCAAGACAAAACCAAAACAGGTGAAGGTGAACGTAACAATGTGCCTAACAGTTTTAGTTCTGAAAATCCAGAGACGGAACTAATTTAAATATTGAGGTCATACCAAACAAAAAGCAAAGGAAATCTTAGCCCTTCCCCATAATTAACTAGGCTATGCTAGTTAGCCCCTCCCTGGGGAGATGATCGGAAATAACTAGTAGGGAACACCACCATACTTTATCTACTTACTTAGATGACATAAGAGATCAAGGAAATGCTTCTCACACACAGTACTCTGACCTTAAAGTATGTGGTGCCTTCCTGAAAACGTTCGGGCCAAGGGCTCCTCACCAGGCCAGACCCTCTGGCTCTAGGTCCGCTCATCTTTGTCACCTTTGCCTTCCTCACACAGAGCCTGCCTGCTGTCCCTGAGAGGCTCTAAGAGCTCCGGCGCATGTGCAAGTGCTCCCCTCACTGCTGTAGCTCTTCCCCTAGTGACAGGACGTGGCACACAGTAAGCATCGTTCGATCCTTGCCAGGTGAACGAGTGGCCAATCGCAGTCGGTGAAAGGCAAGCCACTCATGGCTGCTGGGGTGTCAAGCACGTGAACGCTGAGGGCCGCCTGGAGCATCTGTCTTTTACAGATTTAAAGTCACGCGCTCCTATGGCACCGCCCTCGTCTATATGTGCGTGGAGACCCTGGACAATAATCTGCAAAATGGTAGCAGGAATGAGAATGGTTATGAAACTGGTGTCACTTTTGTGTGCAAGAGGGGGTTTCTGGTATACTTCAGTCTAACCGATATAACTTGGTATAGTGAAGCTGCATTTTTTTCTGTAATAGAGAATTATAATTATAATTCACATCCCTGAGCACCAGCCTTTTTTAGAGGGCAATCTTCTGTTACCTGTGCAATCTGTATTGCTTGGTTACTGTTGAGATCCCACATTTTGGCAGTTTTATCACAAGAAGCCGTAAATACTTTGCTCCCATCCTAAAGTAAAATGGAGAAAATCTGTCATAAGAAAAATCTGTATCTGTATGTATATTTAGATATTAGGCTGAACGTATTCAGGCAGGTTTTATTCTGCAGTTTTTATTTGTCCAATTATTTGAGGCTACCGTATTGTAAACTACAGTCACATACAAAACACATTTTCAGCTCTATTTTTTATTGATTTTTTTTAAAAGATAATATGCGAATAGCATAAAACAAATTCTCAAATGGCACTTAAAGTTACATAATGAAAGCTGTCTCTCTCCCACCCCAACCCCAGTTCTCCTCTCAGAGGCAGGCAGAGCCCACTAACGTGTCCTTCAGAAAATGACTCTGTACATTGTGTATCTATGTGCAGTACCTGGGGCCACTGAATATTTTTAATTTTTGATCAATTTCAAGCCCTCACAAAAGTTGCAAAAACAATGAATACCCATAAACCTTTCCCCTAGATTCACCAATTATAAACATTTTGCCACATTTCCTTTTTCTGTCTCTCTATACACACATATCTATACTCATCGCTACTTTTGTTCAGCTCCACGTTAATAGCAATCCAAAAGGCATGCAATAAAAGTACACTCATTGTGTAACGCCTTTAAAATATTCACACACAGAACTCATACAGTAGGTCAGACAAATATGAAGAAGTACAAGATATTAAAAAGAGAGAGCACTAAATGGAGAATTATACTTTTTGTTGTTGTTGTTGTTAGCTGAGCCATCCTGCCACCTGTTGGCATCTCAGCTCGGGCCGAGAATCGAACCGGTGACCCTGTTGCTCAAAGCTCACACTCTTGAGTGAGCTCTTAACCAACTGAGCCACTCAGTCGGCCCTGAGAGAGCACTAAATGGAAAGTCGGGACCAGTGGCTGACAAATCTTTTCTTAAAGGGCCATTTATTTGGTAAATATTTAAGTCTTTATAGTTCTTTGTTGCAACTCCTAAACTCTGTCACTACAGCTTGAAAGCTGCCACACACATTATGTGAATGAATGAGTGTGGCTGTGTTCCAATAAACTTTGTTTACAAAAATAGGCCACGGGCCACATTTGGCTCAGGGGCCACAGTCGGCTGACAACTGGAGCCAAGTACGTATTTCATTTCTGGTTCCACAGCTCAAAGATTTACCACCACCCTCCCCTGTCAAAACATTTCTTCCCATTTGTAGTTACCAGTCTCCATCTGATGTAAGTGATGATACCTGCTTTACCATTAATGAGTTAAAAGGGAGTCCCCTACAAATCCTTGGCCAGACTCTCATGTATGCAGCGGGCTACCCCGAGGCTGGCTGACACACCGGCCTCTCAGTCTGATGATAAAATACCGACGCTCCAGCTGTGATCAGCACTGGGGGCAGCAGAACACCAGATCCCACGAGACACACAGGGAGAGGCTAATCTGTCAACAGGCCTACCGGGGCAGAGAAACACTATCTGTAAGTGCTCTCCACCCAGCTACTGAGGCCTAGCTGCTCTGCCAGTCAACCGTGTCCTTAGAACGCTTGGCTTTTCTGCCCCAAAGGGAACTGTGGCTCTTTGGTGCTTCTGTGCTGTTACAAACGTGGCTTCCTCTCCTGGAATGCCCTTCCCACCTCACCCAGGCTAGCTCATGCTCTTCCTGGAAGCCACTAGGAGGGAGGCTGTCAAGCGCACAGGCTCTGGGGCCAGGAAGGTCTGGGTCTGGGCTCAGCCATTCACTCGCCATGTTCCCGCAGGCAAGTCCCTAACTACTGTGCGACAGGCACCATGCTAGTCACTTTATGCGGATTTAGTCCAGCTGTCACAAATTTCTACTATCTGAAATCCTCCTGTTTCTGCATCTGTCCTGAGAGCAGGAGTTCCATGAGCACAGGAGCTACCTACTCTGCCTGCTGTGATGTCCACTGTATCCCCAGTGCTTTAGCACGCTAAGGGCCTGGTAATTATTCGCTGAAACGAATAATGCTATTGTCTGTTGTAGTTATTATCATCATCTTCACTTGACATGTGAGGAAACAGATGCAGAAAGATTACATAGCCTGCTGAAGTCAAAAGGCTGGAGGAGACAGAGCTGAAATTTGAACCTACGCCTGGCCTAGATGAGACGATGGCTCGAAAAGCTACAGGTATGTGGTTCCCTTTCCTTTCAACACTCAGCTCAATTCTTGCCTCTTTAACGAAGTATTCACGTCTTCCTTCCCAAACTTCACATGCTCCTGTGTTCCCGCCCACCCAGCACCAGGAGGCACATCCCGCCCCTCTCAGCACTTGGCTCATCCACCGCAACAGAACTCTTCACGCCTGCGTTTGCGTCCTCCGCTCGGAGGAGCACAACCTGGAGAAAGGGAACAGGCTGTATTCGTTTTGTAAATGCCAAGAGCCGCTCAGTAACATTGGGGAAACAATTCCTGTATCAGTTAACTCTACTTCTTACCATACTTTCTAAGAAACTTTACCATCTGATCCGTTACCAGATCAATAAAAAAAGACAGGCAAACTAAAATAGAAATATTTTAAATCTATTCAAGTTGCTATTTTCCCACATGTAAATTTAAAATAAGTTTTATCTGTAATAAACGCATCACTTTTCAAACTGTTTTCATATATCTATTAGTTTCATAATAACCCAATCAGATATGTCAGGAATACATGTTACAGATGATAAAAATGCCTGAAAGAGTCCTGTAATAGCTAATAAAACGGCAGCAACTCTGGCTCCTAAACAACCTCAAAATATTTATAAATAGAATCATTTCTTATCAATAAGCAGAATAAGATTATATAAATATAGGGTGTCATTTAAAAACGACAATGTAAAATAGAGCAGTTCGACATTTCCCACAAAATCAAACATAATACTTACCATACAACCTGCAACCCAACTACCAAACATTTACCCAAGAGAAATGAAAACTGGTTCACAGAAAACCCCGCCCACAAATGCGTACTGCGGTGTTCCTCAGGGTGATCAAAACGGAAATAAGCCAAAGGTCCTTGTGCTGCTGGGTGGTGAACTGATAGTGATACATCCAGACCGTGGGTACTGCTCGGCAGGAAGATGGACAAACTGCCGACCGACACCACCACCTGGATGGGTCGCAAATGCATTTTCTGAGCGAAAAGGTTACACGCTGCAGGCTTCTGTTTCTATGACCTTCTGGTAAAGGCAGGACTAGAGGGGCAGAAAACATACCAGTGGTTTCCAGGAGCTGGGAGTTGAGGAGGATATGACTACGAAAAGGCAGCAGGGCATTTTAGATCTGTTCTCTATCTTGACCACAACTCTATGCACTGACAGAATTATACACTAAAAAGATTCAGTTTTACTGTTTGCAAGTTTTATCTAATTAATCTGACAAAAAGTTCCTATGAGGTCTGGGAGGGACCTAGAGGCTTCGCTTCCTTTGCACGGAGGTACATCTGTCTGCCTGTCAGTCAGGTCCCTTTGCTTTCTTGCTGCTGGGTTCAGCCACCAGGAGGAGAGGAGAGCTGAGTGTCATGTCCATCCCCTGGCCGTTCCTTTCCTGAGGGGGTGGGCCCTCCACAGCTACAGATTTTTGTGGGGCTCTACACAGGTTCTTCACTTTCGCTATTGGTTTCTTGTCAATAGTCTTTTCCTTAAATTCTCCTCAATCAACAATAACACCAACACAAGGAAGGAAGGAGAGGGAGGGAGGGAGGGAGGAAGGGAGGAGCAAAGCACAGAGGCAAATAAATTTGAACATGTTTGCTTATATTGCTGACGTTCAAGAGTCTGGGAGGGAAAAAACCAAGACTTCAAATGTCTAATAACAGAAAATGATCATTTTCTCCCCATAGGATTTATTTTCTGATAGTACATTTTAAAACAACATAGGCTCATGGCATATTTGGAGGTAGGAAAGGCTTCAAGAAATTATCTAATCCTTTGTTCAAGGTACCATGTCAATAAAATAATGGTTTGGTTTTTGTTTTAAAGATTTTTTTTATTGGGGAATTGAGGGAAGGGGAACTGACAAGTTGCTGTCGTTTTGTTCTTCAGTCTAGTTGTGGAGGACGTTGCTTCACTGGCCCAAGTTGGCACCATCATTGCGCT
>NW_017731382.1:4658335-4659695 GCF_001890085.2 Hipposideros armiger
GTCACTGGCCCTCATATGTGGGATCCGAACCAGAGCCCTCTGGTGTCCCAAGCCAGCTCTTAACCATCGTGCCACTCGGCTGGCCCAAATAATGGATTTTTAATGTAAGAAAAGCTTTCAGAGAGATTAACTAAAACTAACATGGACTACATTAGAAACATCAATAAATTACTATATTTACACTCAAAAACTCAGAATGCCTACAATGTGTATCCATACATGCTATATGTGTTTTGGATTACATAAAACCAGAAAGACACAGGTCTTCTGAATCCTTCACAGAAGAAAACATGAAGAAAAGAACAGAATGAAACTTACATCACTCCAGCACACGTCTAGCACGGGCCCGGTGTGCATCTGTTGGGCTTTTGGTATAGTCTGCCCACTATCCTGAACTTCCCAGCAGCGAACCTACAGTAATAAGACAAATTAATGCTGACACAGAAATTTAGATGAATTCCATGCATTTAACACCTAATAACTAGTGAGGTACAAGTTAAATACACATGGACTTCTCATATCAACCTAATAATCTAACTTCAAGAATGAAGCAATCGAAAAGTATATGCAAGTAGCTATTTTCCTATTCTTATTTCTAAGCCATTAAAACACAGATTCTTTTGCTTACACCTAAAATGGCAGATAATTTGCTCATCACCGCTATGAGCTATATCTGTCTTCTAAGGTAGAATGTCATCCGTTACCTTTCAGAGAATCAAGACCAACGTGGAAACTTACCTTTCTTCTCTGAATACTTTACTTTGACTTTTTATATCTTTTTCCTGATTATAAAAGTAATGCATTTTGGAGGCTTTGTCAACAGGATAAAGAAATAAAAATCACCTTCCTCCCACCAGACAACTAGAGTTGATAGTTCAGCGTGCTTTCAGTCCTTCTATGCACACGTATTTTCTTCAAAAAACTAGATTATACAGTATCTTCACTTTGGTAATTGCAGCTTTTCTCACTTGCATTGTTGCCAAAAAACATTCTTTGAACATTTTTAAGCAAAGAATTGACTGGTCTTTCCAAAAACTACATGTAGAAACCAAACTTGCTCAACCATGACCAAGAACCTTCCCTGTTCTCCCCTCACACCTTGGCTGCCCTGCTGTCTCCCTATTGCAGAAACTTTCCCCAAAACTTTTAAAACGGTATTCCATCATACAGACATACCAAAAATTACCATAGTAGTTATTACAATTTTCAAAATTTTAAACTGAGGCAGTATGGGGTAGTGGCTAGGAGCAAGAGTTCCCTGGTCAGGGGCCGGCTGAGTGGCTCAGTTGGTTAAGAGCTCGCTCAAGAGTTTGAGCTCTGAGCAACAGTGGTTCGAGTCAGCCCGAGCTGAGCAGCCGTG
>NW_017731382.1:4659700-4759648 GCF_001890085.2 Hipposideros armiger
ACAGTGGTTCGAGTCAGCCCGAGCTGAGCAGCCGTGAGCTGCCAACAGGTGGCGGGATGGCTCAGCTAAAAAAAAAAAAAAAAAAAAAAAGAGTTCCCTGGTCAGACTGCGTGGAGCAGCGTCCTGGCTTAGTCTCACTTTGACGCGAGCCCTGGGCTAGCTCCTTGACCTCTAAGCCTCACGTCCTGCTTTATAAGCTGGAGATGACAGTAAGTCTACAGTGCTTTAGCTGCTATAGAGATTAATTCAGTTACACGTAGAAAGTATACACCGCAGCTCCTCCTCAAACCCCAGAAGGGGAATCACTGAGATCCAGGGTGTAAACTTCAGGATTTCTGATAAATACTGCCAATTAGCCTTCAGAAGAGCTGCACCGTTTTTACATACCTACCAGTAGTGCATGTCAGGTTTCAACTTATCCTTGCCAGCACCAATTCGTTTAAATTTTTTATTTTTGTTAATTTGATTAAAAAAAAAGTCTATCACGTAAATTTGCATTTATCTGATTATAAGTGTGGTTGAACAGTTCAAGTTTAATGGGCCACTTGAACTCCTTTTGTGAAGTGCCTCTTCAGATCCTTTGCTGATTTTTCTACCAGTTTTTATCTTTTTTTGTACACTATTTTATTTTCTTTCTTTTTTGTACATAACAGGTAAGTATAACGCCTGTGCAGAATCTGTGCTTTATTAAAGTAGGAAAAGTTTAATATGTGCCTGAAGAACACTTTCAGGGTACCGAGAAGGGACATTTGGGGATACCACCGTGGACAACATTCATTCGCAATGAATACATTTGATTTGGGAATACACTTCAAGATACTGGACAAGAGCAGGAGTTTCTGTAAAAGGGCCAGAAATAGCTTTGACTCAGCTTCAGCTTCATGTGCTTGGGAAGGAACGGAGCCAAAAGGAAAGCTGACCGTGCCCACAGAAGGAGACAGGGCTTACAGAACATGCAATGAAGGAGCACTTACGTCGTTAGCCCACGATCCTGCAATAAGAAAGTTCCCCGGCAAGGTTGGTGGGCTAAAAGATAGACAACCAATGCTGTCGTCAGGAGAGGATGTTACTTCAATATCCTGGGGGGAAAGTCAACATTAGAAATGTATGCGTCATCGTGACTTCATTCAACATTGCTTTCTTTCTCACTAAACACCTCAGAGTGGACTTTCCCTGTGTGTTCAAGAACTAACTGAATTAGATCTTTCTTACTTTGATAAAAAAGGGGGTTAGTAAGCCAGTGAAAGTACTAGAACTGCTGGGACTAGATGCTGCACTCTAAATGAAATGCCCACAGCCCCGTTTGCCAGGTGATGACCCCCCAGTTTACTCTTGTCCCCAAGTGCTTGGACCAGTTATCACCTGTCCTCCCTCCCTGCAGGAATCCTGATTCACCAGTGTGGGCTGGGCCCTGGCAACCTGCAGTTTTAACAAGCACCTCGGGTGATTCTGATGACTGGGAAAGTTGGGGGGAACAGGGCGCTAGTCCAGGGAACACAGTTTTTATGCTCTGGTGTTTGAGGAAGCGGGTAGACAAAGTTTCAGAGCTTTCACCCCAAAGGAGGCTCCCAGCTATCTCGGGTTCTCCTGCCGTGACTGCTGTGGGAAACCCCAGCCTGCACACTCTCTACAAGCCCGCCAAGCCTCAGGTGGTACCTTCATCGGGTTGTGGTTATCTGTGGTTGTGCTGCCAAACATGCTGGTCCCACCAGTTCCAAAACCCGAGGTTGTTCCAAACAGACTCATTTTGACCCTAAAAAACAATGGAAAACGTTAAGGACAGGTCCTTTCTTAAGTAATAAACATCACTGAGAAGCAACATAAAGCCAATTAAGTCACAGAAGGGAAACAAAGTCTAAATGGTTTGATGCTGGGTCACTTTCTTTTGAAAAGCTCTAAATATATGAGAAGCTGAGTGCTTTATAAAAATGAACCTTCTATTTTAGATTAGCTTTAGATTTACAGAAAAATGTAAATACAGGAGAGTTCCCATACACCCCACATGTAGTCTCCTTTTTGCATTTGTCCATTAATAAAGCAATATTGACACATTATGGCAGAGTACTTTTCCAGTCACCAGCTAGAAAATAAATCCGCTCCTTTACACAGTTAGAGGCCCTGAGCTGAGCACCAGGAACACGACAGTACCCACAAGTCCCCCCTCTTCTAGGTTCCCCTTAGTGAGAGTTCACGTTCTTCTTACTTCTGCAGGCTGGTTTAGGTCAGTCTCTCTGCATGAAGTTACCGACAAAAGCAACCTGTCCTGGCAGCCATTCAGCAATTTCTTTGTAGCAGAAGTTTAAAAAAGTAACCCACTTTGGTCTGCTTGAGCACCAAAAAGTCTTTGACATTTACCAGCAAGGATCCCACTTTGAATTTTCTCCTGAGCACACGGTCTGGGAGGCCTACCAAGGTTTGGACCGTGCCACTCACCAGAGCTGGGACCCTAATCTCAAGAGGCCTCATTTTCCTGCTCTGCAAACACAGAATATTAACACTTTCTCCAGGGGTGCTCAGGAGATCCAATTAGATTATCTGTGTAGAAAGTGCAGTGTCTAGCACAGAATGTGCACAACAAACAACTGTCCTTGCAAGGAGAAAGTCTATGTTTATAACCCCCTGATGACCCACACGTTGATGCCACATTTTCATTCTGCCACAGGTTACCAAATTTTCACACTGAGAAATCTACCGTGTCGGTCACCTCTCCCAAAGGGGCCTAGGAGCTGAGCAATGTGCTCACTAACAGGGCAGCATCCCTAAAGAAGACAACACAGAATGGGGAAACTGCTAGGATTTTAGGAAAGGCACCTGAGTTTCCTGAGCTGCATGAAAAATAAGCAAGTGCAGACATACTAGGTAAAAGCAACAGCTATGAGCACATCACTATCTCAGAAAGCGACCTTGTGAGAGGACGTAGTGCTTGCCGACCACCTCTGCTTTGAATGTTACCGAAGTACTCCAAACCCCAGCTAACCGCACGAGCACACAAAGCAACGACAAGGACTCTGCAACCAGGGTCTAGGGACCAGCTACACGGCTTTGGACAGGTTATTAGGCCTTGGTTTTCTCATCCATAAAAACAAGAGTCACCAATGTCCACTTCACAGAGTTATGAAAACCAAGTGAGGGCACACACACAGCTCCATCCCGCTCTCCAACCATCAACGTGGCCGGGAACATTTCTGCCATTAGAGCTCACGGACGGGCAAGGCTCATCCAAGTACCAATCAGCCTATGGGGACCACACATTACGCAGGACACTGGGACCCCTCAAGTCCCCGTCTCCAAGCTACCCAATCGCCCCTCGCGGCCCTAGCTGCACCCCAGCCCCACTGGCTCTGCTGCAAGCTCATCCCAGCCCGGGAGCAGCCCGACCAGCTGCGCCTTCAGTCCAGGCTCATTCACCCTCCCCCAAGCCTCCAGCTGCCCCGGTTTGAATCTTCAGCTCCCAGTTCAAGAGGTGCCTCCCAAGAACGTTTTTGTTTGTTTTTTTTTTTAGAGGGGGCGGTGCAGATGTTCTAAAACGCGGTGATGTTTACACAACTATATGTTAAGCTCCCCAAACTCATCAAAATGTGCACTAGACATGGGGTACGGTAGGCTAAGTTATATTTTAACAAAGCTGTTAGAACGTATCTTTTTTTTTTTCTAAAGTCACCTCGTCCGAGGCTTCCCTGCCTTCCTAACATATCCAACTGTCCACCCCATCCCCCCTTGTTTCCCATCTCGATCTGGAATTTCTTGTTTGCAACCAACCTCTTGCCCCCCAAGGAGAATGCCGGCTCCAACAGGGGCGGGGAGCGCCCGGCGCTCAGCACGGTGCCTGGCCCGGGGCGGCGGGGCGGTCATACATACTTGCCTGGGGGGAAGCGAGTGCATGTAGGTAATGAACACCTGGCGGAGGCAGGCAGGAGCCAACAGAAACACTTAGTTTCGGAGAGTCACCAGGGCAACGGGGGAAATCAGGCAGCTCGACGTGGGAGAGACAAAAGTGGGATGCCCTTCGGGAGAAGAACGGTCTAGAAGCGGTGAGTCTCCGAGGTGGCGGCATGTGTGTCTGATGAGAAACCAGACACGTAACGGGGGACGTGCAGAGCGACAGACGATGCCATCAACCCTGTGACCCTTCCCGGTGCCTCAGTTTCCCCACAAGAGAAACGAGAGGTTTTAGGCCCGAGGCGACCGCTAAGGCCCTTCCATCTCTAACGTCACACCCACGGGCCGCTAATGAAGCTCGTCAACGGTCCAGCTCGCGCCCCGGGGCCTCGCTACCGGGCGCACTCCACCGAGGGGACCCGGCCTTGGCGGCGCCAATGGCGGCGGGTAACGAGGGAAGGCGGTGCAGGGCCTACCTGAGAGTCGTGTTGCGGCGGGAAGCCGGTGGCGTGGAGCGGGAGGGGCTCCGGAGCCTGCGACCCCGCTCCGGCGCGGAGGAGGCGAGAGCGAGGTGACGCGAGCCAGAATCCTGAGAGGCAGAGATCGTCTCACGCCGGCGGAGGAAACGGCCCCATTCACCGTGCAGACATCGCGCATGCGCCCCGGAGCCACTTCCGGTCTGGCCCGGAAGGCAAGGTAGAAAAGGGCTCTTCCTGCGGCAAGGCGAAAGGCACATGCGCAGAAGCACTATTGACACCGAGAGGAAGTCCTCCTGCCAGCATTTTGCGGATTGGTCGAAAAGTTCGAATTGCCAAAGGACCGCTTTGATAAATCCTTATTCCAGGCTGGTGGAAGGTAGTGTTTTGTCTAATGAATTAAAAGTCAAGGAAAACTCTGATTGCCTCCAATTCAAGTCCAAGCCCATTTCCTGAGAAGTTGATGGGACGCTGCCCCGGTTCTTGCCTTGGCTTCCTTGTTTGCAAGTCGGGTATCCTGAGCCATCCGGGGCTCTCTGGACCTTAGTTTCCAGCTGTAAAATGGGGATAACGATGCCTAACTTCCAGGACTGTTCTTAATTAGTTTCAAGTGAAGTATCACACGTGAAAGGCTTTTGCTAAGTGTAAGGTTCCATAATGTTAAGGGGCTGTTGTGACACGTGCCAGCTCCGAATATTTCAACTGGTGGCTTTTTTCCCCTTTCAGGAATGTCGGAAGAAAAAAAAGAGGAAGGCATCTCCTGAGGTTGTGATACATGCACTGAATCTTCTTTACTACTCGGTGTGGTCTGCATACCAAGAGCCTCGATATCTGCAGGGAGCTTTAGGATCCGCGGGATCTTGTTATACAATGCACATCCAGTACGTCCAAGGTGGGCCTGAGAACCCACATTCCTAGTAAAGTCTCTGCTGGGGTTGCCGGCAGGGCCACGCACTGCAGTCGAGCACCAAGGATCTAGAGCAGGTACTTAGAATCACTTAAGGGAGCTTTTAAAATCTCTGATGCCTGGGCCTCACCCTCAGATTCTGATTTAGTGGGTCTGGGGTGGAACTGAAGGAATTCATCTTTTTAAAAAGCTCCCAAATGATTCTAAGATGCAGCCAAGATTGAAAACCTCAAGCCTAGCTAATATGATAATAATAGTTCTTTTGTGCACTAGATGATGCCCCTCCTGAAATTTCCAGAGCAGTCCTAACCTCCGTTTTACAGACAAGGAAGGCGAGGCTGAGAGGTAACATGACTTGTCAGAGATCACACAGCTGTTAAGCAGTGGAGCCAGTGAAGTGTGTCCTGTGCCTGACTCCTACCAGCAAAACCTAGCAATCACCTCTGACAAGGACTTCCTCCTCAACCACAGCTCCCCTCATTCTTTCCCAAATGGATCGTTTCATACCATTGTTTCTTTAAAGGAGCAATGGCCCTCTCAAAACTTGTTCAGCCTTATCATCCTCTACCTCATAAAATAGTGTAATTTGCCTTGTCCAGTTTCCTAGATTTTAAACTGTATGTCTTACTCCCATGTATATCCTTTGCAGCACCAAGCACAGTGTCTTACACATATTCAGTGTTAATATTTGTTGAATTATGTTGTTCTATGCCTAAGGAATCCTCCAGACGCACCTATTATGACACAGATTCTTGTATAATACTGGTTATTCGGCATAATTTTTTTTTTTTTTTAGCTGAGCCATCCTGCCATGTTTTGGCAGCTCAGCGGCAGCTCAGCTCGGGCTGGCATCGAACAGCTGTTGCTCAGAGCTCAAACTCTTGAGCGAGCTCTTAACCAATTGAGCCACTTGGCCGGCCCCCAATTCGGCATACTTTAACAAATCTTTCTGCTCGTTAGGATTCTAATTGAAAAGCTGCTTTTGTATGTACCATCAGTGGAACAGCAGCAGCAGCGTGCTCAACCAAATATAACTAACATTCCTTGACTCTTTCTAAAGGGTATTATTCAAACACACGTTACATGAATTATCTCATTTAATCATCACAGTGACTCTATAGGATAGGTACTATCGTTATCCCCTTTTGCAGTTGATAAAACCAAGGGCAGCTGGTAACCTGTCCCAGCCACAGAGGCAGTGAGTAGAAGCGGAATTAGGATGCAAACAGCCTGTCCCCCAAATCTGATGCTACACCTCCACAGATGGCAGATTGTGGCGAATCACCCCACTTTCTCCCCTTAGAAACAAGAAAGGGAATCACCACAATCTGTGCCCGTGGGTATGATTATTGAGCCATAGATTATAGGTGAAAAACTATTTAAAATAATTAAAATTAAGTTTTGGTCATGGCTATCATTCACGCTGGTAAATCCCTCTGCATTTTTTTACACATGGGATATTTATGAATGACTACACAGCTTATATTCCATTTCTAGGTGAATAGAAATAGAATATATTTGTAATTTTGTATCAGCTCCTTTTCATTTGGAGTGAACTTTAATTCTGAAATTCTAATACAAAAATTTTAATATATGGTTTAAGGTTTGTAAATAGCTCAGTGGCAAAGAAGCACACACACATCAGGTGTTCCTTTACGCAGAATTGGGGGCATCCAAAGCTGATGATACAAAATGGATTCCTGTCAAGTACTCAGTCTTACACAGAAATCCTGTTTTCCCTACCCTCTTTTCTTATGTCTCAGAGTCTTTAACCCCATTCCTTAAAACAATGACTTGAAAATGTTTTAAAGAAATGTCCACTCCAAGCAATGGGAGGATTTGAAAGAGCAATAGAGCTTCTGCCAGCAGAGGGCGACCTTGGCTCATTTTTACAGGATTGTTTTTTGGGCTCCAGACCTTTACTGGTGAACAGAAGTAATTTTCTCAGTATTTTAGTACGAAAGCTTCCGTTAAAAAATATTTTTTTAAATGTACATGTACATGTGGCTTAGCTCTGAAAGCTTTTTTTTTTCTTTTCAGCACCACTGAACAGGTCTCTACATCAAACAGTTCAACTGAGACATGATTGAAGGAAGTCATAGGTGGAAATCCTGCAGGGTTTTTTGCCTATTTAGTAGAAAGTGCAATGTGTTTTTTTCTCCCATGAAATCGTGATTTCTGAAATCACTTAGCATCATCAATGATGAGAGTTAAATTTCCCAAAAACCTGGGGATACTACACAAGCTATTTGAGGAGGGTAATTATGAGCCCTTGAGGAAAAAAGATTCTCTGAACACCTTTTTGTTGCACTAGTTTTTATTAGCTTTAATTATAAACAGTTTCCAAGCCAAATATTCTGTCTTGATTAAAATTGTGGAAATATTTAAAATAAATACAGTAGATGATAGTAGAGGGGATGTTTGTTGTCAGTTGCCATTTTCAATAGCTGCCTATTTCACAGTAATCCTCTTTAGAAACAGATCTTAAAAATTAGAATTCTAGAAGATTCCCAAATGGCTAACATTAATTTTTATCAGCATATAATAGTGTATTTTTCTCTTTCCACTTTCATTCCCCAAATAAATGAAAATTATTTTAAGTAAATTTCCAGTCATAAACTTGAGATGAATCTGATTATCCAAACTGAATGTATCTGCAAGCCTTTTTCAAATTTATTTTCAAATTTTAATAACCATTGTAGATTTTTCATTCCTTTCCCTTTGGATAGTTTATCCAGATCTAGACATTTTGTGGCTTAACCATATATTTCTAAGTTAGCAATTTTCTTATTTACAAAACTTGTCAAATTTTAATGATGAATTAGATGTTAATGGAAGATGTATGGTATAAATTCAAGGAAAAAAATTGTGATTTATAAAAATTTTTCTAGAATTTTTGATAGTCTCACAAGTCAAATTAACAGTATACCAGAACATTCAGAACATTCTCAAAATAAAATATTTCGTGCTGGTGTGACCAGGGAATATAACATAATTGTTCACATCACAGGCTTGGCATCAGGGGCCTTGATTGGACAGCTAGCCAACAATAAAATGTAGACTTTTCCCGGCCACATGTGAAGCACTTTACATGTACCAGTGTCATGTGAAAATGTGAGCTTTGGAGCCAGACTCTCTGGGGTTAAGTCCCAGCTCCACTGCTTAGGAGTTACGTGACCTTGGGAAAGTTACTTAACCTCTGTGTGCCTTTGTTGTCTCATCTGTAAAATGGGGATGATAAGTGCCTACTTTATTCATAGGGTTTCTGTGAAGATGAAATTAATTAATGTTCATAAAGCACCTAGAAAAATACCTGGCACATAATAAGTGTTACATAAATTGTCTTCTTTATTGTATTACCTTATTTAATAGTTCCTAGAGCCTCTCGAGTAGGGCCAGCTTCATGCATGTACAACCTGTGCAGTCACACGGCCCCAATGCTAAGAAGGGGCCCATGCTTGGTTTAATTCTCTGCTGCTTTTGTCTTGAAATTCTTAACTTTTGAACGAGGGACCCTGTGCTTACATTTTGCACTGGGCTCTTCATATTCAGCAGCTGGTCCTGTTCTTGAGGTTGATGGTATTATTGTCCCCATTCAGCCATGTCTGACCATGTGGCTTTGGACAAGTAACAGCCTCAGTGTTCTCACCTGTGAGCTATACGTGTAATAGGTTTTCAGTAGACGAGGTTCTTGGGAGAGTTCAGTGAGACAACGTGGAAGCAGTGATTGGCACACATACGTTCTCAGAAACGGTGTCTATAACTATGATTAACATTTATCTTGATAAAATAAGGAAACCAACATAGGAGAAACCAACATTCTTTCTCCTATAAATACATATTCTTGCTTACAAGAATTTTTTTTTGGTATGGTTAAATTTTACTGAAGGTACAGAATAAAATCATAAAACTTATCTCTAGAAAAATTAAGATAAGTTTATGAGGGTAAAAGATCACATCTTTACTGTTACAGAAAGGCCTTATTGAAATTTGAGGCTTCTGTAAATCTTAAAACTGGAGAAGTTCTTTGTTCTATAAACCTAGACTAGAGAAGAATTCAGGTGACCTGAATGTGGGTAAGAACTGATCAAACCAGTGAGAAAATTTTCAAATAAATATATTATTAATAAAAAGTATGCCCCCAAAACAAAATAAAGCACTGAAAACTATTATACATCAACCCAAATATTTATTCCTCATAAAATGTACTAATTTCACAGGTGAATGAATGACGTATGACCTCTATACTATGAAGCAAAAGAAAATGTACCGAAGAGGAAACTGCCAGACACTATAATTCATTTGCTACCTCGCAAATTTAGGTTATTATTATTTTTGTTACTAATAAGATACTTCATGCTTTAACATTAGTTGTACTGTAGAAAGTAAGTAAAATATTTTTGTAGACTTTGATAGCATGTAGAAAATATTTTTTTCAAATAAAGTTTAAAGCTCAAAATAACATTCTTTCATAATTTACTCTAGAACATGGGATAGAAAGCAGTCTCTACAAAGAAAGATAAAATAAACCCAGCTAAAGAAAATCAGAGTACAGCATTTGTTTTGGCAAAAATTAATGGAAAATTATTTTACCTCTATGGAGTTATGAATACATGTCTTTTTCACAACAGTATCTACTACTGGAAAAAAAATAAATGAGAATCCTCTTGCAATCTCAAGATATATTCTGATATATTTTTATATCCATCCTCCAAATTTTAATTTGTTAGGTAAGTATACTCTGGAAAGATAATCTGATGATAGGAAGGTCAAGGCTTGAATTTCTGCCTTCATTTTAGAGTCAGCCATTATGTCCATCTGTCAATAAAATTAAAATATAGTCATACCAGAGTCCTTTGTTATAGTTCTGTCAGCTCAGCAAATTAGTAAATCTAGACTTGTTTTATTCTCCAAAACCATGGGCAATAGCCTTTAGGGATAGCCCGAATATTCTAGAGCTGCTACAGCTAAAATATATCAGAGGAATACTGAGTGTGGATGCCTTCAATAACTAGGAATGGTCTGGGGTCTTTACACTTTCTTTCTCTTTTTTTCCCTTCATAAACTATGTTCGAGCCATAGACAATGGGCATATAACTACGATAAGGATAAAAACAGATGCGCTCCCTCCAGGCGATCTTATCTATTAGCATTCATAATTTGATGTTTTAACAACCGTGTACTCCCAAACAACACCCACCTTAGTTGTTGGTTACATAAAATTTCAAAGAAGATATTTTCAAAATATTATGTGAATGGCCACTACTGAAGTAAAAGGCCCTAAAACATACAACACTTGAATTTTTAAAAAGAAACATACTTCTTTTCTCCAAAATGGTTGGCAAGTAACATAAGGTCTCTTCAGGATACTGTCAAGTTTCATTTGGTCCCGTTTTGTCAATGGAATTAAAGTATCTTTAGGTATGTTTAACCTGGAAAAAAAATTGATGAAAAAATCAGTAAAACCAAAGTACTCCTATAATTTGAATTATGAAATAATTTGTATTTGTACTATTTCAAAAAACTCAGAAATGACAGATAAGAGAATGAGTACAGATCCATCTTTTAAATACAAAATTCTGGGAATCTGGCAGGTCCTAGACCAGCAAGTGTTAAGTTCATACTGGAAGTCTGTTCTAAGTTGTTTTTGCTCACGGCTCACTCACAGGACGATGACAGGAAGACAGACATTGGTTATAAAACAAATGCCAATAGCACCAACATCACGTATATCAACACCAAGGCAGCTCCCAGAGCTCCTCAGCCTTGAAGCATGAGCTCCAAATGTGTGGCCAGCTGTGAGACTCACTGTGGGATTTCAGGTCCCCCTGAGCACTTAGTTCTTTGTAATTCAGTGAGAAGTTTCTGGGCCGTAGAAGTCAGGTCAATCACTTTTCACTGTGTGCACATGTGTATGCGTGCGCGCGCGCGCGCGCGCACACACACACACACACACACAGAGCTATCCAGTAATTTTACCTTGGTATGTGTTTTAAAAATAGAACATGAGCGGTCAAGATTTATGGTGTGGGCTACTTTTTGAAGTCATAAATCCTGGATTTCCTGGGAGAGCTCCAGTTTCCAATAGTCTTTTTCAATGCCCCCATAATTATGACCGCTTGCCAGTGGCAGCTCCTGGATGGCGTGACTATTTGATTGAAAGGGAGACCTAGAGGATTTCGCTTGAAGCCATGTTTGAGTAGCTACCACACTGTTTTTTTTCTTTGATTGCACATTTATTTTAGAGTGGCTTTTGAGGGCACTAGTGGGATTTATGAGTCACAGCTAAAGTTTCTCCAAGTGCTCCACCTTCATAATTATCAGATCATTTGTCCTGAATTTGTGTTAGAAATGATATTCATACAAATAAATCACCCCCAAGGGACTCTGACACATAACACTAAACTGAACAAAACTTTGATTCTCTAGAGTGTAAATATTACAAAATCAAAAATTGAAAGTTTTCTCTTGTGCCCTGATTTTGTAAGAAGTAGCAATCACCCCAAGCCTGTTCATCGTCCATATTTAGGAAATAAGCACCTGTTACCAAAGTTTGCTCATTGCTTCCAGAAATCCAATAAACATGTTTAAGTTCATTGTCACTGGCCAATTAAAACAATAATAAAATATTCTTAAATATCACATTAGTAGAGATGAATAAAAGTGATGCTGTCCTGTGCTGTGGGACAGGTGGGCTCTTACTCTCCAGGGAAAGAGAAATAATTAACCTATCCAGAGGGCAGCCAAAGCCTTAAAAATGTGCATACCCTTTGACCCAGCTATTCTGGGAATCCAGCCTATGGGACTAATTAAAGCTGCAGACGAAGATTCAGTTACAAGAGGGTCCATCAGAGCACCATCTATCAGAGCAGACGTTTGGAAACCACCCAAATGCCTGACTTGGAGGGATCGGCTGAATAAACACTGTTACATCCAGAATTTGAACTCAGTCATATAAGGCATTAAAAATGAGGCCGCAGAAAAGAAAGGTATTTATTAATATGGAAAAGTGATCTCACCGTGTGTGTGAGAAAAGGAGATTTTAAAATAGAATTAGAGTATGATCCCATTTTTGTGAAAAAGCTATGACTATGCACAGAAAATAATCTACAAAGGTAAAGCTGTTCATCTGTGGGTGATATTTATCTTATTATTTAAAATATTAATAAGTAAAATGTTTTCTATAGTGAATATGTACAACAAACTTGCCAAACTTTATGTTCCCAAATTTTATGTAATCTTAAATCACCCCCAAGATTTCTTATGAAATTAAAAATTTTAATCTATGATAAAATTGATTCATATGTCAAATGGTGTTGTCAATGATTGCCATTTAACTAGATTCAATGTCTTATACTTTCTAAGTACAAAAAAAAATTACAAAATATTTTAACCATAAAGGTAAAACAAAAAATGTTTTCCAACAAGCTGAAAGTTCAATTAACCACATTCACTTGTGAAGTATTTTAGTAGCTGAAACAGAAACATTAATGAATTTAATTCACAACTATGTAATCCTGAGTCATAATGAACAATGTAAATAAAAAATGTTAAGAGCTTTCCCTTGTAGTGACTTTTGAGGCTTATTGTGACATATTACAGTGAGTCATTATTTTAGATATCCCAGTTCTACTAAACCGCCTAACCTTTTAATATCAGAAGGGAGGAGGCCAAGCCATCTAATAGCTGGAACTGTGAGATTGTGGGCTTCAAAAGACATAGACTAAAATAAAAAGCAAAAGCATATTAAGTAAGGCTAAATTGCAGGGAAGTAGCACACTTTTTTTTGCAGCCCAATTTTTTCCTTATTTAGAAGAACAAGTACTAAAGACTTCATGCCCCAGAGCCCACGGAAATAAGAAAATCATCTGGGGCTTCCTTATTAAGCTCGATTTTCAGTGAAGGTTGTTTAAACTCTGTAGTATTTCTGGATAGATTTTCTGTAAAGTAAAACCACAAGTGAACCTCTCTGAACTGCATGTATTATTGTGTTATTGTGATTATATATCTTAACACCTTGCCCCACCATCCTTTGCATCCGCTACAAACATATACCCACATCTGGGACACTCGAGGTGTATACCAGTGGCTCCCAAACTTTACCCTGGGTCAGAATCACTTGGAGGGGCCACCTCTAGACGCTCAGATTCAGGAGGTCTGGACAGAATCTGAGACTTGCATTTCTAACGAGTCCCCAGGTGATGCTGACGCTGGGGTCCAGGGCCACACTTTGAGAAACACTGATGTGTGGTAGTTGCAGACCCTAGTGGTGAAATTGGGTGGTGGTTTCATTTCTCCTTACGGTGGGATTGGCAAAGTCAGAGTATATTTGGCGATCAGACCGTATTATTACCCTGAGGCCCCAGGTTATTTGAGCAGGCCGGCGAGTGGAGGATAATAAAGGCTCATGCCCACAACTAATCCCACTCTGTCCCCTGTAGTTGCACTGGTCATGGTGGAAGCTGGGGTCACAGCTAGGGGGAACAGACTGACCCCAGACTGGGACAGTAGCTCCCCTCGTACATTTTGGGGGCCCTCTACTTACCAGGGACTGATAAGTAAATGCAGAACCCCAACAAATATAAAATATCTCAGTAGTAGAAAAAGGAAAAATACTTCTCTATACTTACCATAGATCCATACTTATAAATGCACATTATTTCTATGCCTGTTAAAAAGAAGTTAACTTTAAAATTAGACTTCTTGTATATTATAGGTTAGATAACTTGCACTCTCAAATTACGTCTAGCATCTGCAAATTTTATTTTTGTGGCCGTCACCAATGAAAAATGTATGGTTTGGTTTAATACGGCTAAACTAGCAATAAATTGCCTCAAATGATTAGTCATTAATCTAATAATCATATTCTTTTAAAATACTTATGGAAGTGTTCTAAGACCAGAAAAACACAGCTACAGATGATTTAATTGTGATAGTTTCAAGGAGTCCAATGATAAATTACCATGAGGGTCAGCATCTACAAGAGTGAAAATGGGGATGTGAAATGTATCCCACAGCTTCTTGACTAAAAGTCTTGTGTTCAGATCAGGTACTCCCTTTCCCTAAAAGCAAGATTGAAATTATGCATTTTAATTCTAGGAGAATGAAACTGATAAAACCATATCCTTATCTTACTAATAATTTAAAAGTGAGTTGACATCCTGCTTTCTCTCCACGGCAGCTCTCCTCACTGCTCCCACAAACATACCACACCTCCCAAACATCATACTTACTGTTACTCTAAAAAGCCAAAAGAATTTTATGTAGATGAGCTTTTCTCCTTCAAAACTCTAGGTTTTTATAAAGGTCTGTAAAAGTAGAAGAAAGCCAGGACAGGGGAGGGAAACCTGATCCATTCTGGTCTTCTGTCATCGTTCCACCTACCCACACGCCAAGGTAACTGCCGTTATTCTCACCTGTTTCTTTCTTCCTCCAGCCGGTATCATCCATCCCTCCAGGTTCATGAATTCCTCTCACCATCACCCTGTAGCAGGAAGCTTACTACCCTTTGCTACCTGATGCCTGTAGTTCCCTGGGTTACCTCAACATATTCGTCCGTGTTCTTTGCTATTCTTTGAACATTTAATGAAATTATCTGGTACACAAACCTGGGTGAGGAAAACAAGGTGCAGGTCTTGTCCCCCAACCCGGCCCAAAGCCCCACTGTTACCATATTCTACTCGGGACCAGTAGCTCCTGTGGGAATGGTGTGAGGGTGACACTGTGAGCCTGTGCAAACTCACTGTGGCCTTCAAAAATTGCCCGTATTTAAGAATCAGGACCATCACCCTGATTTTAGTCAGATTTGAGGATATTCAGATAAACACCTTGAAAATTCTTGTTCTATAACCCCAAAGGATGCATCATATTGACAACAGGTTATTGTTCAAGCTGTTTAGATGATGTTATAAACCCCTCTTACCAATCACCAAATTACTACGTTACTCCTGGAGTATTAATACAGGCAGATAATATACCGTAACCATGATGCATGGAGATATTTTGCTGCAAAAGTTGTCATCTAGGAGTCGTTGAAATGTCGCATCTTTTTCCACAATTAATAGAAATTTTGCATCTGTAATTAAATCTGTGAAGTTAAGGCTGACAAATTTAAGGCAAGAGTATTTCAATTTAACCACCAACTAATTAATGGTGTCATATAGATCAACTCAAAAGCAGCCATCAATATAGTATTTTCATTTTTACCTTCAAATATGTAACAGATATCTGTTCATATATGGAGATGTCTGTCTTTCCTACGAGATGGTGACCTCCTAAAAGAATCCTACAGGAGGGACCACGGTGTGTTTGTCTTGACCACTATAAGGTCTAGCCTGTTGGTTACACATTATAAGGCTTGATCTATCAAAGTAATAAATGAATGAACATTCTAGATGTTTAAATAGTTTTCCTATTCAAAGGATACTCCGAATTCCTTGAATATTAGATGGCACAGCAACGGCCTAAGTTAACAAAACAAGACAGTTTTTATTTTAAATAAAAAGAAACTATAACCACATTTTCAAATTTATCACAGAAAATCCTATATTTTAATTTTTAAAAATATTCCTGTCATCAGAGGTTTACACCTCAGTAAGAAAACAGTAGGAAACAGAGTTATTCTTCGGTAAGAAATCAGACACATGACTCAAACTACTTCCCAGCAGGTGAGAATTTCTTGGAAACTTTGGATATGTGGCTTAACCAGCAGAAACTGAAGAAGGAAAGACTGACTTCTTTCTGCAGGATCTCATAGGCGTCATCCTCCTCCTTTCCACACTGGTAAGTTGGCCCTTTCCAAGCTGCTGTGCTAGTGTAGTACTGTGGGCCTTCTATGGACCAAAGCCTAGCAAATAGCTTCGTTTTAAACATTAATTTCAGAACCAGGAAATTTTATGAAGACTACATAAATAACCATGCTAAAATGGTCAGGCCATGCTCCACCTGAAAACAACAGTACATTTTAAAAAGATGTGGACGTTTGTTTATTTCAATGACATTTGACAAATGGTATGTTTTGAAACTCTATATAATGTACAACCTGGTAAAACATATACCTATTTATCCTTCAGCTTTATTTTAAAATCTTAAGCTCCAAACTACATAACAAAGCAGGAAATAAAATACATTTCAAAAATAAAGGATCTGAAAGGGAGTTAAAATATGTGACATTAATGATGCTTACTGTTGCACAGCTACAACTCACTTTGGTGCCATCTTCCTCGATATACTTTAAATTGCCAGCAAGTAAACCTTTTGATGTAGATAACTGAAAAAATAGTAGACATTTGAAAGCTTTTCCATGACTATATTTTATACTGCTAAGTCACTCCTCATATTCACTCCTTATACCTGCTAAGATATATATTTTTTAGCTTAGGTTGCAATTTAAGAAATGAAGGAGAAAATATATAAGTGTTTAGGAATGACAAATATTTGGTAATTCACCTATTTTGGTGCATTCATCCAAGGGAATATATTGAGAATAGATTATTTAAATTTATAGTGAGAAAAACATAGTACCAAAAAATATCAAAAGAAGGCACGGTTCACATTTATTCTCCTAGTACAATTTTTATACATTTTCTTAAAAATAAATTTTTTTGTATTAAATGCTACTTACTATATGTAAACACCTCCTTGGCACTTTCAACATACAAGAGATATCATTGATAATGTTGTCCACAATGGTCTGGTTACCAAAGAGTTGGCTGTCAGTGTAATATATGTCTCTATGAAAATTTAAAACATATATTTTTAATTAACCATATTCTCTTTGACTATGACAAGTATTGGAGTAATGTTTGTAGAAAACTTTAACTGGATGAAACACACATATAAATAAAGTAACCTATTACTCATAGTTTAGTCTTATGTAACTTTTCAAAACGTATAATGAAAGTTAATTTAACTGAATCTCATACTGCTTTTTAAAGAGTAATTTACCAGAACAATGTATTTACCTTTTGGTTGCATAAGTGTTGCTCTGTACTAATTTATAAATCATGGACAATATTTTAAGAATTAGAGCTGAAAAATAAGATGCAATAAACAAGTTATTCATCATTTCTTTTAGGAATTCAAAGCATACTGCTATCAAGGACTTTAACTGTCCCCAGTTATTTCCATGAAATTAAAAAAATTATCTTTTCAAAATAGAAGTGTTAAGTACAGAATATAATTGCCTGAAGAACCAGATAAAATTAATTGCTAAATGAACAGCAAAACTGAGAGAATACATTTCTAGTTACCTAGAATTACAATTTACTTCCATGGTTATTAACAATGCAAAATTCTATCAATTTATTTCAAGTACAATGGTGGTCTATTAAAAAAATAAAATTATTTAACTAGGAACAGCTAAAACTCAGAAGATAACCAAATTTATTTATTACTAAAAGCTAAGAAAGATTAACTTACCAAAATTTTTAACTGATTTTGGTGAATCACTTTTGATTTTCCTTGTGGTACAGTGGGATACCATCTGAAGACCGACAGAATCTTCAAATCTATCATTTTATTTAAAACAAGGGAATAAAATAAAAAATAATTAATTTCTGAGCACCAAACAACATACACTAATGTCCTCTTCTGCAAATCATTTAAATCTACTTTTCAATGTAAGCACTAAAGCTTTAGGATAACCTCAGCTATAAGCTTAGATAATTCCAGGTGATAATTAGGTAATTAGTTTTGTGATGTATAGAGGCACTACACGAAAATGTTTAAAGTGAACGAATTATAGATCTTTGATTATGATGTGTGTGTGTGCATCTGTGTATTTCTTTCCTGGAAAGACATTTAGTGTATGTGAACTATTTTCAAATATTTCACAATTTTAGTAGCTTTTTGCTAATTTTAATAATTGACTTATTTAATAACTTTATTTAATAAATTTTGAAAAAAAATTTCTGATTTACCTCCAAAGTTACATTAAATGAAATCATTTCTATTAGGTTGTTAAATTGAACTACCAAGCCTGTCCTAAAGGTGGCAGAAGGCACCAGGCAAATAGCCAGTTGTCAGCTGCTTCAAGGCTTGATGCAATCCATCTTGAAAAATATGGAGCAAAATGTGATTCAAAAGTTTACATTTTATGTTAATTATATTGAATAAAAGAATACTTGGTGACTAAGGAGCCTCAAAACTACTTTTATTCTGTTTCTGTAACTCTGAGTACTATTCTTGTAGAGTTTTTCATTATGTAGTGGAAAGATTCTACAGGCTGAGGATCTCAGAAAAACAAACCATGTAACTATGTTCCAGGATTTTGATAAAGCTGCTTGCTGATTTTACCCTCTTGGACACATGACTTAGCAGGGAGAGATCAGTTAGGGGAAATAGCCTTTGAAATGTGCTCTGTGTTCAGGACACATTTATTTTTGTCTCGGTATCAGGATTGGTTGTAGGTTCCCTGAGCAAGTGGTTTGCTTCCTCAGTATAGATGAGAATTTCCCCCTTTGATTGCTGGAAAGCTTAGATCTAAGTTTGGAGCCTATTTTTAGCAGGACTGTAAGGCTTTATCATTTGCATTTTGAATTCTAACTTCTTTCGGTGCTCCATATTTTGTTCCTCATATTGTTTTCATTTTGCCGTATCTTTCCTACCTACTTCTAGTTTATATAACCTACTTGCATGGTATGCATTTTGTAAACTTCCTTAAATCCTTTCAGGCAGGGTAAAGGCAATAAAAAGAATGAAACCTGACTAGAACTCTAACATGAATAAATTCAAATAATGACATAGATACTGCATTTAAAAATAAAAAATGCAAAATGCCCACTTTATATTTTCCCAGCTTGATCTGTTGTCTATTGTGAATGCAGGTGCTTCGTTTCTTGCCAAGCTTGTTATTATATCTTGGATAATATTTTCTATAGATGCAAGAACCTCAGAACTGAAACAATAAACACACCATCATTCAATCGTAATTCTAAATTTGGCCTTTACAATATGTAACATTTTCCCAGATCAATAGGGAAGTAACTTTTTGTTTCATTGGTTGTTTTTTTTCTTCTAAGACTAGGTAATCCATGTCAGTAATGATATCTCCCACTAAATTTTGACATATTTGTAAGTACTGCATTAAAACAACTGTATTTACAGTGAAATTTCATTTGCTTGTAATTTTACTTTTCAAACAATTACCCATTGAAGTAATATCTCTCTTTTAGATTAATAACTAGACAATATAATTTATAAATATATTTCAACCTACTTTTCATATTAACCTACTTAACTACAAACACATTCGCTTGAAATATTACTGATAAATGTTTTAATTAAAAATGATGTAATACTGGCTTTGAATTTCTTTCCCAAAAATGCAATGCAAAAATATTTCAAAAGAAACACTTCTTGTTGTAGCACATTGCCCTAACTGATCTTATGACTTAAATCAGCCCTTTTGAATTTTAGTGATACAAAACGAAAAAAGTTTAATCACTACCATGAAAAGACTTGGCAACCATTACGCCACTTTATAGCAAACCATTAAGACTTAGCCCAGTTTTCTGTCAGCTGACTGTTAATTTCACAAGCCATCAGCTTCAAAAAATGCTTTCAGTTATAAATACCATTAGCATATTGCCTAGAATGGGAAATCAAATCTAAAAAATGGGCAAAATGTAGCTTGTTCTAATTTCCGCAGAAACGTGCTTTCATCGGAAACGCCTGTCTCAGAAAATATATTTTAAAACATTCACTATTTTCTAATATCGCGAGATGAAAACTGACTCACGTAATTTATTTTTTTCCGGTTAAAAAAGAGTTGCAGGACAATACTGACCAACTTTTAGATACAATCAGATTAATTTATATCTGAAATGTAAACAAGGGATATCTACTCCCTTCTTTCCCTCAACCTCATAAATTCTCCTTGAAACTCAACCCGTATGTAAAAACTTGTTGGCTTGTGGGTCTTTGGTTCTGTTTTGATAGTTGATTTGGTCTTAAAAATAAAAGACAGTTGTTTGTTTAGGCTGAAACTCTTTGCCGATAAACCAGAACAGCAGATCAAGGAAGCAAAACAACAGAGCATTTTAAGTAAGATTTGGCAATGGCATAAACACATTTTCTGCAGCGAATCCCAAGCTGGGTAGCTGGAGAACCGCGGGAACGGGTTTTATCGGCACCACCTTCCGAGCTGCCCAGCTAACAGCTTTAACTGATGTTAAAGAAACCATTTAAAATACACGCGTTGTCTTCCAACTCAAGAAAACCGTTGTCTTACAAACCAATGAAAATATGTTGACTTCCTTGTTCATTCTGATTAAAAAAAAACAACAAACACGAGTGAGAACTCACAAAATTCATTTTCTCTCACTTTCTCTCCCTGCCCGCCCCCCAAGAATCCTTACCGTTTAAGTTAAAATTTTTTCCAAAACTTTTTTTGTTTTTTTAACAAGCACAAAAATCAAACCGTGCCCTAAACCCCGTGACCTGTAAAGATCTGAGGAGACCTGCGGGCTCAGCTGTGGGGCTGTTCCCGGAACATTCTAGAAGTGGAACATTCTAGGCGATTCCGGGAGCTCGTTTGGATTCAAAATAAGCGTTAAAAGCAGGTAATGGAAGGGGCCCCAAGGAAGGCGCTTTCTGGGGGTTCGGGGACAGCAGGCCAAGGGGGCTCTTTCATGGCCTCAACACCTGGGAAACAGCCTTTTACGTCCTAAACTCAGGAGACGGGACGGGGCACCCGGACATTTCCCTACAGAGGACCCCCAAACCCCCGCCAGGCCAAGGAAGGCGCCCACTTTCTATTTCCTGGGCCCGAGCGCCCCAGCGGAGCCTTCATACCTGGAGGCCAGGTGTGTCCCCCCGCCCGCGGGCTCCCGCACGCCTCTCCTCAGGGTGGCCAGCAGGGAAACTCGGTGCCGATCCAAAACCTCGAAGAACGAGGCCTCAGGCCCCATGGGCACAAACGCCATGGCAACAGACAACAGGGAAAAGCTCCAAGAGCAGGCACTTAACTTGGCCTCGAATGGCTCTTCCCTGCGCTTGCCGCGTGCGCGCTCACAGACCCGGAAGCACACTTTTCCCGCGCTTTCTGGCTGGGGATCCGCGAGCATGCGCACACCTCACCCCTAGAGGAGGGATGCACAGCCGCGTCGGCAAAGCCCCGCCCACTGAGTGGAGTGCGCAGGCGCTCAGGGCTCTGTCAGGCAGTCCCACCTGAGGGTCAATGGACTGCGCTCCTTTTGAAGCGTCGTCTGGTAAGCAACAGGGGCCAGCTGGGTATGCTCGGGATGTTGGACCCGTATTTCCTGAAAATGGTTTTATGGTCCGTTTTTGGCTATTTGGGGAAAGCAGTACCAGAAATTTTGCATTAAAACAAATAGCTATGGCGGTACAACCGCGTGCCAGGTAACAGTTCTAGGCACTGGGTTCAGCTGCGATCAAAGCAAACCACATTCCTGCCCTCGGTAACATTTATGTAGTAGTTGAGGCTTATAAAGCCCGTTTCACTCAGCCTCTCTCTGTTAAGCCTCGTAACCACCCCGGGAGGTTCCTAATGTGATCATGGGGATTTTGCAGGAGAGGAGAAAGTGGGGTCCACAAGTTCAGGCAGGCCTGCGCTCACATCCCAGCTGGATCACTTTGTAGGGCTGCCAGGTTTAGCAAGTTAAAATACAGGACGCTCAGCTGAATTTGAATTTCAGATAAACAATGAGTACTTTTTTTTTTTTTTTTAAGGATAACTAGATCCCATGCAATCTCGGGGACAGACTTTTACTAAAAATTAATTGTATTGTTCTGAAATTCGAATTTGACTGACGTCCAGTATTGTATCTAGCCATCCTGCCATTGGACCCATTCTCCCCGCGCAGATTTGGTGAGCTGCGCCTTTCTCCCTGCTCTGTCCTGGCCTTCGGGAGCATACGTGGGGGTTTTGAAGCCCCGGGGAAGGAGTCGTGCCTCCGGGGGAAAATGTCTTTGAGAGAGAGGACAGTGGGGGAGAGACCGTGGAGCAAGTTGGCTCAGAGGCTAGTGAGGGCCTGGTCCTGCATAATGGGGCCTGGGGTTCTTTGCCCCAGAAAAGCCACCTACAGCAGGCCCACTCTAAAGAACTATTTTGGGGCCGGCCGAGTGGCGCGATGGTTAAGAACTCGCTTGGGATGCCAGAGGGCCCCGGTTCGGATCCCACATATGAGGGCCAGTGACACTGCCCTCCACAGCTAAGATGCTGAACAACAGCTCAACCTGGAGCTGGGCTGCTGTGAGTCGCCGGCGACGGCGTGGGCTGCAGCCCCTGTGGCCGTGGGTTGCCATGGGCTACCGTGTGTAGCCAGCAGCTAGTGTGAACGGCCAGCAGCCGCAGTGAGCGGCCAGCAGCCGCAGTGAGCGGCCGTCTAGAAGCCGGCGACTGATCTGCCTCGCCCGGGAAGAGCGCAATGATGGTGCCAACTTGGGCCAGTGAAGCAACGTCCTCCACAACTAGGCTGAAGAACAAAAGGACAGCAACTTGTCTGTTCCCCTTCCCCCAATTCCCCAGCACTGTTCCCATCCCACAATTCCCCAATTTAAAAAAAAAATCTTAAAAAAAAAAAAGGATCGTTTAAAAAAAAAAGAACTATTTTATTCCTGGTTATTTTATAGTTTTGAAGTGAAAACGCTTTCCCCTCATCAATAATAACGGGCGTCCTCTGTTCAGGATGATGGCTGAACTGTGCCAGGCACTGCGCCGAGGGCCTTCATGACTGTTAGCACAAATACTTCCCCCCTACCCTGGGCCAGGAAGCCTTTGTTACTGAGGACACAGCTCATGAACGAGGCGGCAGAGTCCTTGCCCTTAGGGAGCTCACTGTGGGGTGGGGGTGGGGGACTGGGATAGATAGGTGAACACGTGAATGCTAAAGTTGTCAGGGTGAGAAGTGGATTTAAATCAACAACCCCAAGTGGTAAACATTTTTACCTCCATTTCACAGGTGAAGGAACTGAGGCTTGGAGAGGTGGAGCGGTTTGTGCAAGTGACGGAGTGAAAAGCTATTCAGAAATCCTGACTCCAAATGTGAGCTCTTACCACTGGAACATGAGGCCCACGGATGGCCTGGCTGGGAACATGTGGGGGCTTCCTTGCTGATGGGGCTTCTCTGGCCTCAGCTGTGTCATGTTTCAGACGAGGAAGTCATGGGATGACACCCATGAGGCTTGTCCTCCGGGAGGTATCTCTCTCCTGGAACCAGAACCATGGGCCACGAGTCTGTCTCTTGTGAGGACAGACCCTTCTGGGTCACGTGGTGCACCCTCAGCTGGGAGCCAGTGGCCTCACTAAATCTGACATGAAAGGGCCTGAGCTGGGCGGGGGCACAGGGAGGGGATCAAAACAGTGAAGGGAACAGACGCATCATAAACCTGGCATTCCTGTGGGGAGAAACCACAAGGTGAGGACTTGAAAGGGCCTCGCTGGGGTTCCCACTGCGGTGGACCAAAGCGGGAGGCCTTAGCACATCCTCCCAGGTGGCTGTGGCTCTGCCTCCAGGTATCCAGCCCCGCTTGGGGAACTTGCACGCACGCTGTGTGCACCACCTCAATATGGAAGTCAACCGCAGCCCCAAGCCATGAGAGGAAAGCAGAGAAACGTATCCCATCCCAGCAACAGATCGTGGGTAAAACAGGCAGATGCCACTTTGCGGGCAGTCCCCTTACGATGCTGAGTGCTTCCTTCCTGTGGGCCAGCCATGCTCAGCACACGGACAGTGCTCAAGCTACACTGAGTTGGGAAAAGGAAATGCTTTTCCCCAAGCCCCACTTTCCTCCAAACTCACCCTGATATGCTGACACTTGTCTGAGGGCCAGAGCCTCTGTGTGGGTTGGAAATCGCGACGTTTAAATGAGGCACAATTATTGTATCCAGGTCTAACTCACGAAAAAAAGGGAAAGGAGGCAGGGAAGGATGGAAGGGCCCTTGAGGAGAGCCAGACAGGAGAGGACGTCATGCTTGTTACATTTAAACAAGGGGGTTTCTGTAGCAAATGGAAGTGAATTTTTAACATATTATAGATGCTTGAGAGAAAAAGCAATAATAATTTCTTCTTGAGGCTTTAAGAGGTGTTTTCTTTTGTGTTTTTAACTTGCTCAAAAATTATAAGAATGATGCATGCTTTTCATGAAATAGTGATGTAATTCAGAGGGTATGAAGTAAAAGTGAAGGAAACAGTCCCCTCTGCAGTCACTTGCTGTTCCACCTCGTCCATCTACTCTGGACCCTGCAGTCCTTGGGAACCTGGAATTATTCCTCCTTGTCCCAAGGGCCCTGGCACTTGCTGTCCCCTTAGCAGCTTGGAGTGTTTTCTCCTTTACCCTCCCTACTCTCTGCCTTCCCTCCCCTAATCCAGCCTGGCTAAGTCTCCTGTATCCTTTTGATCTCCGTCTGGACATCTCCGGGGACCAACCCCTAAGGAAGTCTTGACCCCTGGTTTCTTCCTGTCTCGACATGCCTGCATTCCTCTACCCTGTCAGCCCCAGGAGAGCAGGGGCTGCCTCATCCTGGGCTCCACAGCTCCACCCACCGTGCCTGGCACACGGAAGGCACCCAGCAGTGTTGGTTGAATGAATGAATGACTCCCAAGAGATGATCCCTGTTATTGATTTGTAATATTCCAGAGTGTTTCAGGAGATTATGCCAGGAGAAGCATACTTTTTTATATGAATAAGACCCTACTCTAGTCTCCTGGTATCGCTGCCACTGGTCATAACCGTAACTGCAGTTTGCTGATGTTCAGACCCTGGGCCAGCTGCTCCACACACACAAACCTCATTTACTCTCTCCCATGTTACAGGGGAGAGAGTCCAGGCTCTGAGAAGTAAAATTGCTGAGTGTCAGAGATACAAATGACAAAACACTGACAGGAATAGTTTCTCTGCTCTCAGTCACCATGTGGTATTGCCTCAAAGTCAAGGTAATTTAGTGTTGATGAGTTAATTTGCCCATTTTCCATAGCCAGTGATTATATGGCTGGATGTATGATATAAAGCAGACCAACAGAAGAAAGTTAAATTGAATTTTTTTTTTAAAGATTTTATTGGGGAATTGGCGGAGGGAACAGCATTGGGGAATCAGGGAAGGGGAACAGACAAGTTGCTGTCCTTTTGTTCTTCAGTCTTGTTGTGGAGGACGTCGCCCATGTTGGTATTGTGATCATTGCACTCTTCCCGGCTGAGTCAGATCCGTCGCCGGCTATTGGATGGCTGCTCATGGTGGCTCACAGCAGCTCACGCTGGCTGCCGGCCACTCACGGTAGCTTACGGCAGCCCACTGCAGCCTATGCTGTTGCTGGCAACTTACGGCAGCCCAGCTCCAGGTTGAGCTGTTGTTCACCATCTTAGCTGTAGAGGGCGCAGCATCACTGGCCCTCATGTGGGATCTGAACCGGCGGCCCTGCTATTTAGAGCTTGCGCTTCCAAGCCAACTCTTAACCAACGAGCCACTTGGCTGACCCTAAATTGAATTTCAATAAGATCGCCAAAATATTTGTAAGCCTGTGAGCCATCCTATAGATGAAGGCATGGTGTTTGCTTTTAGAGAGAAAGAACGATAATACGTTACCATGGACCCAACACCAGCTTCCATGATTGTCAACTCATGGCCAAACTTTTTCATCTGCACCCCTCACCTTTCCAAACCCCTTCCAGATAATTTGGAAGCAAATCCTAGGTATCATAATATTTCATCCATATGTATTTGAACATGTATCTCTAAAAAAAAAAAAGACTCTTAAAAATACCCAGAGTCCCATTATCATACCAAAACTTATGTTCACAATCATCTTTTAATACCACCAAATATTCCATCACTGTTGAAATAGCCCTGACTAGTTCATGAATTGTTTTTATAGGTCATTTTTGTCCAAGTCCAGATAGATAAGGTCCATCCATGCATGGCTGTTGGTTGGTAGGTCTCTTAAGTCTCCTGAATTCTATAGGTTCCCTTCTTTTCTTTCCTTGCAGTTGATTTGTTGAAGACACCAAGTCATTTGTCCCAGAGAGTTTTGTGCACCTGTGGACTGCATCCCTGTGCTGTCATTTAACATGTTTCTCCATCTCTGGTAGTTCCTATACATTGGTGCTTAGATTTAGGGGCTGTGTGTGTGCTTCTGGTTTGATTTTCTTCTTCAGTAATAATATTCCATAGGGTGTTTGAACTATTGAGGGCCTCCAGTAGAACCGTCCAGGGTCTCTATGGCCGGGGCCTCCAGGTCGAGAAGTTCTGAGCGAGCCCGAGCCTCTTATTAACAGAAGGAGCAGCCAAGGCTGGGAGGCTCAGTCGTGCTTAGCAAAATCCCAGCAAAAAACACCAACCCAGAGGAGATCTGGGGAGAGCTTTAGGAGCCCCGGTTCCCTCCACTGCATCCAGTTGTCCTGTGGATTTCCAGGGCAGGTCCCTCAGCCTGGTTCTCTCTCTGCTTGCTAGCTCGCAAGGTGGCTTCTTGCCACAGCCCAGCCTGTCTCATCCTCTGCTTTTTCTTTCTTTCTTCCTCACCCCACCCCCACCCCCACTGGGCTGCTAGTCACTCTCTTCCTCCCTTTTGTTGGATTTGCTGAATCCATGACCTAGAGACACCCCACCACAACTGTTTTCCAGTGCTGCCCCGATGTCTCAATGTCTCGTCTCTGCTTTAATTGAAAAATCAGCCGACACTAAACAGAGACTTGCTTTAATTTAAGGAGACTTTAAAAATAAAGTCATTCTCATCCTCCACCTCTGCTGCTGCTTTTTCTTCTTTAATTGTCTGTTTTCCATTTGAAAGACTCCTTGGCAACTGGTTTTGATGGAAAGAGACCTTTCACAAAAGAACAGAAGGTATGTTCTACCCAAAGCCAAGGTGATAAAAACTCCGAGGGTGTTTCCACTCCACGTCCAGGCCACTGGAGGAGCTTCCCCATTTGCATAGTGACAAATCCATGATTCACCCAGCCCATGGAGACAGGCACCTTCCTGGTGCCCAGGGCTCTTCCTGGCACCACAGGTTCAACAAAGAGCAAGATCTTCAACGAAGACCAAGTGCCCGCGCACACATGGCTGGTTATTTTGGTGGGGAACTCATATTATAAAGAAAAAAACAAATCCATGACATGACTTCAGTAATGATGTGTGTCAGGGAAAACAAACTGGGTGTTAGGAGAACAGGTGACTAGACAGGAAACGTTCCGATAATGAATAATGCTGCTATGAACATTCATGTACAAGTTTTTGTGTGGTTACGTGTTTTCATTTCTCTTGGACCTGTACCTGGGAGTGAGATTCTGGGTCATGTGGTCGCTCTGGGTTTAGCGTTTTGCAGGAGAGAGTACCCTTTGAGACGGGTGATGCTGTCATTTAGTCTGCCCCCTCCTTTTCTTTTTTCCTCCTTCCTCTCCCTGCACCCTCCCTACCCTACCCACCGCCTAGGGTGCAGCTCAGAACTTCGCCACTTCCCAGCCTGAGCAAGTAATTTATACATCTCTGAGCCTCCATTTCTCACCTGTAAAGTGGGAATAAAAATGAAATGAAATGATTTATGTAAAGTGCTTACTCTAGTGTCTGTATTACTGCCAGTCTCCTCTGTGAGTATTTATTTTGTCAGATCCTATGGATATGAGGATTATATATCGGTAGATCCAGTTGCAAACAGTGCAGTGACAACAATTCCTGTGTTTGTCTCCCAGGCAGGACATAGGACGTGCACATCTTCACCTCCACTAGATTTTTCCAAGTGAACTTCTAAAGTGATCGCAGTGATATGCATGCCCAGTGGAAGTCCCTGTCGCACCCGTCCTTGTCAACCCTTGATAATGTCAGTTTTTGACTTTGTGCTTCTCTGAGGGTGTGAAATGGCATCACCTTATGGCTCTGATTTTGGGTGCCAGGCACTTTACCTGGACTATTTCATGTAGCACCTACAGACACCCTCTGAGATAGGTAAGAACTACCCTCCCTGTGCTGCAGATGAAGAAACAGGCTTGCAAGGTAAAGGGCTGGCCCGTCAGATGTGAGCACAGGCCGTCGGGCTTTGTGCCTGGGCTCTGAGACTTAGTCTCACTCTGTCTCCCGTGGAGCCCAGGGCTGGCAGATAAACACAAGGAAGACCTTGGGGTGACTAAGACCATTAAGAAATTTAGGAAACATGTTTCTTCTTTCATTCAACAAATATTTATTGAGCATCTACTCTGTGCCAGGCTCTGCAAACAAAATACAGTCCCTGTCCCCAGGGCTTACCAGTCCAGAGGGGGAGACAGAGCTGTCTTTATTTAATCTATAATAGCACATAAGCTCAATGAAGAAGAATGAAGCAGGTGAAGGGGCCAGGATGGGGCATGTAAATGGAGACCCTGAACCAAGGCGTGGGGAGGGGCGAGCCAGGGGCCACCTGTCGCCAGAGCTTTCTTGGAGGAGGGAACATCAAGCGCAAGGCTTTGAGGGGGAGTATGACTGGGATGTTTGAGAAGCAAGGAGGTTTTGGTTGACAGAATCCTGAAGCCAGCCCCCAAGATCCCCATCCTTTGGTTATTTAACCAAACATGAATCTAGGTGCTGCTGTGAAGGGACTCTGCATTCAGAATTAAAGTGGGCAGTCAGTTGACGTTAAGATGCAGAAATGCGCCAGGTGTGCCTCACCTAACAGGTAAGCCCTTTAAGAGCAGCGCATTTCCTCCAGCTGGACACAGGAGGAGGAGACAGAGGGACTGGAAGCAGGAGACGCAATCGATGTGCTGCTGCTGGTAGAAGACAGAGGGAACCATGTGACAAAGTGGCCTCTGAGAGCTGCCAGTGGCTGAAAGCCATCAAGGAAATGGGGACTACAGTCCTACAACCAACCACAAGGAACTGAATCCTGCCAATTACAGGAGTGAGCTCGGAAGAGAAGCCTCGCTCCAGGTGGGAACCCAGCCAGCTAACACCTTGATTTCAGCCTGAGCAGAGCACCCAGCCACACTCTGCTGTTCGTCCAGCCTACGGAACTGTGAGCTAATAAACAGGTGCTGCTTTACGCTGCTAAATTGGGTCATTTTTTATACAGCATAGGAAATGGATCTAGAGGCTGTGTGGCTAGAATAGAGGCCACGAGAGGGAGAAAGAGCAGAGGAGGCCCACGAGGTGATGAACCAGATCCCGCAGGGCACGTCGGTCATGCAAGGATGCTGGCATTGGTGCTGAGCGACTCGGAAAACCACCACAAGCACATCACTCTCGGGCCTCCTCGCCTCTGCCTTCTCTCATTTTCCTTCCTGCCCGTGTTCATCCCACCACCACACCCCACCTCGTATCCATCTGCCGATGTGTGTGTGCGAATAGGTTGGGGTGCTGTTGACTGTGAGTGACATCAGCCCCTAAATTTAGGGTCTTCGGGCTTAGCTGGATCCAGGAGCTAAAAATATTACTTTCGGAAATCTGTATCTTTCCATCCCTCTACTTTGTTTTTTTCTGGGTTGTCTTTGTTCTCCCTCCCCAGCCCCCACCCCCCGTGGTGGCTGAGAGGGTTGGCCACCAGCAGCAGTGAGCTCACATCCTGCCATCCTAGCAATCTGAACAGAGAGACCCCACCTTTCCCTGCATTGGTCTAGCGTGGGTCACATGACTGCCGTGTCACAAAGGCCAGGAGGAGGTAGAAGAAATTCAGGGGCCAGGCCTCAGCCATGTACCTGTTCCTGGATGTGGGGTGCAGGGGGGTCACGGAGCAGCCGGCGTCAGGCCTACTTTGAAACCCCCTGGGCTGAGAAAGCGAAGGGATGGTCCTTAAGGGTCCTTTATGGAGTCAGTGGGGGGTGCTGTGCGCAGCAAAAGAGGAAACATGCTGGCGGGACAAAGCCAGCAGACACCCACCAGAGCGGCCAGCTCCGTCCTGACCCCTGTGCTGTGGGTGCCTGCAGCAAAGACACAGGTTCTGCCTGGAGGTTCCAGAGCGTCATGCTGCTCTGCTCAGATCACGGGCCCTTGTTTCTCCTCTGTCCTCTCTGCATCCTATTAGATCTTGGCACCGGCAGTGGGAGTTGTGGAAATACCACAGAACCCTGCCTTTGCCCTGCTTGTTTACTGGAGAAATAAATAGAGAAAGAGACTCAGCTGAACAGATGCTTGGACCAACAGGGCAGCCCTGGGAGGCTCATGCAACAGAGTCATCTTCATAAACAGATGCCGAGAGGAGCAGCTCGGAAAGTCTCCCCAAGCCCCAAACAAACAAGGACCTGCAGCCAAACGCCAAGCCAGCTGGAGGGTCCCCACCAGGGAGGAGGAGCGCCGTGGGGCAAAAGAGGGCAGAACAGGATGCTCAGCCCATTGGCTGTGTGGAGGGTGGGGAGACCCCAAGGGCTGCAGCTGGTCCTTGTTGCATTTTAAAGGAGTTGGAAACAGGTCCTGGAGGACAGGTGTGCTGGTGGCTGTGGGGACTCTCCCCTCTCCACACACCTGTAATCATTGTGCTTGGCCTTGCAATGGCCCACAGGACATTATCAGTCCCCCGCCCCAAACACCTCTAACTCCATCTCTTGATACCCTCCTGCTGCCGGAGCTGCCTCAGCTGCCCAAGCCTCCTTCCTGTTCCTGAAATACACCAGCACCCTCCTGCCTCAGGGCCTTTGCATCTGCTGTTCCCTCTGCCCGCAGCACTCTTCCACATAGTCCTGTGGCTTGTTCTCTCACTTCCTTGATGCTTCTGCTCAGGTGCCCCCTTGAGACACAGGACTTTGGGATCAGGCTCAGTTGTGCTATAGTAACAAGCAATCCCAACTCTCCGTGTCCAGGCACAGCGAAGGATCATCTGTCACACACGCTGCACATCCAGTGTCATCGCCAGGGGGCTCTGCTGGTCACTTGGAGGCCCAGGCTGACCGAGGCGCCGGCTCTACCTGTGTTTCCATGTCATGGCGGAGGTGGCAAAGGGAAGGGATGTGGCAAATCACACAGTGACTTCACAGTTCCACGTGGAAGTGACACCTATCACTTCATTCACATTTCGCCAGCCAAAGCCGAGTCACAAGGGTCCAGAAGGAGAACCCAAACCATTTGGTGACCAGCTCAGTGTCGACACTTTCCTCACTCTCCCTGTATTGGCAGACCCATGCTGCCTTAATGCTCTTTACTGCACCACTCCCTACCCCACGTTATATTCACTTGTTTATTGTTCTCCTTTTCCTAGAATCCAGTCTCTGCGAGGACAGGGTGTGTCTGGCTGTGTTCGCGGCTATGCCCATAGCACTTAGAACACTGCCTGCTATGCAATAGGTGTGCAAGTAATTTTTGGTCAAGGGGATCGATAGCAACACGAATAGTTAATATCTAAGGGTGCTTACCACGTGCCATGCACGATGCTAGTGCTTTTCATGCATTAACTCATTTGATCCTCATCTCAGCCCTATGGGGGATGTGGGTCTGTTATGACCCGCATTTTCCATACAAGGAAACAGAGGCTCAGAGAAGTTCAGACACTTGCCCTAGGTCACACAGCCAAAGTTAGTGGGCAGAGCCAGCCTCTTGATCTGGGCCCAGCTACGTATGACCAGGGAGCAGAGTCACAACGTCCAGGCACAGCAGCTGAGTGTCCACCACAAGTGGGGACTGGGCCTGGAAACGTGTTCGGAAGACAGAGTAACAGTGGCAGAAAAGAGTAGGAGTCTCATCAATTACTGGGTGCCAGATCCTGCGCTGAGGGAGGCACAACTTGTTTCATGCTCAGAAAGATCGCAGGAGCTAGTGGTGTTCAAACCCCTGCTGGACAGAGGCAGAGACTGAGGTAGTTACAGAGCTTTTCAGGGTACCGCTAGCCTTGGGGGGCAGCTGGGACGTCAGCCCCGGCCATCCAGATGTGGAGGCTGGAGATCTAACCTCACCACTGACCTGCCTCCCTGGTCGCCTGTACGTCCGCGACACGGAGAAAGGTGCACCTATTCCCATCGGCGCTGCCTCTGAGGCCCCTCAGCTATCTGCTGGATAAGCTTTTCTCACCGATGGTTCCTCCGAAGGCCCGTGAAGGAGGTATGATGCCTCATTGCCTTGAAGGGGCGGTTTTATCTTTCCAGGCAAGAAAAGACGAATAACTTAAATGTTTTCTTCCTGTGTATGCGTGTGTCTGACCAGTTCTGTGCCTGACCTCCCCTGGGGCTCTGTCTTCCACCCTCACCCACTTCTTGCGGCCTTTCAAGCTTGTGTTGCTGAGTTGCTGCAGTGATCATAAGGATTAGGTGCAGGTGTCTCCTCTTCAGATGCCTGGGTTTGGTTCTCAGCCTCCCCACTTCCCAGCTCTGTGACGCTGAGCGTGTTGCTGATCCTCTCTGAGCCTCAGTTTGCTCATCTGTAAAGTGGGGATAAAATGCATTCACAATGTAAAGACACATGCAGTGTGAGCAATCATTATTTCTAAGGCCTCTCTAGTGACACCAAATGTCTCTCCTAAAAAATTCACATCCATGAAAATCAGCACAGATTTATTCATTGCCTCACTGTTAGCAAAAGAAAAAAAAATTACAAGCACTTAAATATTCTCCAGTACAAGAATGACTCAATCAATGTTTTCCATTATCATTATTATCTTCCAGCTGTGATGAAAACGGAGGTCAGTATAAGAACACACTCAAATTGAGTCGCATCTTCTCTGTGTCTGTGTCTGTCAGTTTGATCATGAGATCTGTCTTTATTGGCCAAAGGCTATTTCCTGGCCCCTTTCAAGATCCTGGATGTTGTTAACTGTACAGTTCTGTCCCCCTGCCGTTGGGGAATCCCACCCATTTATTTTGCCCTGACCATCACCTGTCATCTCCCTCACAGGGTGCCATCTCCCCTCATCTGATCGGGGCTGTCTGGTCCTGGAGACCATCTCCCCCACGTGGCCTTCCTCACTCCCTGCTTCTCACTCCTACAACTCCTGAAGCCACAGCACTGTTTCTGGGGGCACTCAGGTGGGGTCCCCTACGGAGACCCAGCCGCCTTCTGGGTCTCTCACTTGTAAGTGGGGCCGGTGGTTCAGAAAAGCTCTGAGATCCTTTACACTCCAATGTGGTGGGTTTTTGGAATATAGCTAAGGAACCAGTGATGAGACCTTTACAGGGAAAGTTACAAAACATTAGGACAGGAAAGGAGACCAGAATCAATGGGGATACGTGGCACATTTGTGGGCGCAAGACTCAGTATTATAAAGATAAGACTGGGCCCAAATCAACCTAAGACCAATGACATTCTGATAAGTATTTTTGGATTTTGCATCCTTAATGGAAGGTAGCAGATTGATTCTAAAACTCGAACGGAGAAAAAAAAAAGGCTAAAAATAACTTAGACAATTTGCAAGAAGAAGAAGTTTGGGGGTGACTTACCCTACCAGCCATCAAGACGTGTTACAAAGCTCCAGTTATTGAGAGAGCCTGGTATTGAAACAGTGATAGAGAAACAGATTAATGAAACGGAGTGGAAACTTGCACCATGACTCAGGTAAGCTTAAAGATAAGGGGAAAAGATGAGCTATTAAACATATATATATATATATATATATATATATATATATATATATATATATATAGAGAGAGAGAGAGAGAGAGAGAGAGAGAGAGAGAGAGAGAGAGCTGTGGTAACTGTTTGTTTTTTTTATATATGTTAAAAAATTCAATTCCTACTGTATATCACACTTAAAACTCAATTCAAGATGGATTAAAAACTGATGTGTGAAAACAAAACTTCAAAAAGAAAACCCTGGAGAATGTGACTTTGGGTAGGGAAGGATTTCTAGGTGGGAAAGGTAGAAAAGACTGAGGGTAGGCCATGGTCTGGAATCAACCCAGCTCTGCCACCTGCCACCGATGTGATATTGGGTATGTTGCTTCATCTCTCTGTGCCTCAAACTGCTTCTTGTAAAGGGTGGGTTAGCATTTTAGAAGGTGCTATCAACAGCCGCCCTCCCTTAATTCTCCTTGCTGGCCAAGCCCAACTCCCACCATGGAAGATGAACCCTCCAGCTCGCTCTTAGGGAGCCATGGGGCTAAGTGGAGGGCAGATGACACCCGAGGGCCTGCGCGCCCTCAGCTTAGGGGAAAGGAGTCCCTCCCTAATAAAGAGAGACAGACAGGAGCAAACACGGTTCACCAGGAGGTTGTCACGTGTGTGGTGACACCTGCAGCTGCAACAGCATCTCGTGACCATGAGGGGACAAGTTGGCCTGCAGTAGATGAGGGAGAAAGAAGATGGAAAGAGCCCGGGTCCTTGAAGAGTTCACGGGGACACTGATCCCGACTGGGACGGCCTACGAGTAGACATCGCATTCCCAGGGGAAAAATCCATTTTCCACATTGTTCAATCCACTTTTAATTGACTGACCTGTGACCTGCTGTCAGACATATTCTAACCCAGTAACAGTCCCTGTGTCATCGGTTTGCGGTAGATTAAATGAAGTAACAATGTTTGTAAAGCACTTGGCATAGAACCTAGTGCCTATGAGTGCTTGACAAATGTCAGCCCTAAGCTGCTAGAACACGGAAGCCCTTCAACACCGAAGTGCATGCAGTAAAGGTAACAGTGAATTAGAGACACTCGTGAAGCACATTACTCTGCTTAAGGGTCTGGTTAGTTCAGTGTGCACTAGCCCCCCGAGTCCTTGTAAAGGTCATTGGACGTTGGTGCCTGTATTATTTCCATCTTATGTAGCAAGAAACCGAGGCTCAGAGAGGTTAAGGAACTTGCCCGAGGGCCTCCAGCAAGAACATGGAGACGTTGGGACTTGGCTCCTGGCCTGTCTCCTAAACCCCAGAGCTTCTCCGCTGCACGAGGCCATTTCTCCTGGGACGAGAGCCCTGCCATTGCATGTCCCAGGTGGAAGCACTCTGTGTGACCAGCACGCCCTGCAGAGTGACGTCACCTTCTGCCCCTGGACATCCCAGCTCAGGGACTTCGGTTATGTGCCTTCTCCGTGTGTCATGGTTGGTCATGAAGCACTTTCCAGAGAGGCAGGGAAGAGCCAACCCCCCTGGCTCAGAGGCCTCACTAATAAAATGAGAATGTTCTTGTCAAGATGGATTTCTTCTGGGGATGGCCAAGCCAGCCACGTACTCAGATGCTAAGAGCAGAGGACAAACATGATGTGTCATCAGGGACTCGGCCACAGCAGCTGACACTCCTTCTGTCTCCAGGGCTGAGCATGTGAAGAGGGGCCTGTTATTTGCATGCCAAATCCAACTCTACTGGGGGACTTTTGATAATTTTTGATAACAGTGGGCTTCCCTCCCACCTTTCTGTCATTTCTCCCCTTCTTCTGAGGCGACGCTCAGTGTCAGCCATCACATGGTGTGAGGCCCCTGCCCTCTGGGGGGGGGGGGTCTTAGCATTTGATCAACCCATGAAGCGGAAGGTGAGGTGCTGGTGTGGGTGGGGGTGACCCTGAGGGTCGCCTTTCTATCCTGCTTAGCCATTGTCTGCTTAATGGAATTCCACCGACTGTGGAGAAACCCTGGGTCAGAAGCTGATGTTTCCTTTGCCCTTAAATTCCATCCCTGGCTCTCCCTTCGGATTTCTTCGGCCAGCCTCAACCTGGACACTGCATGGCCGATTCCCTCCGGAGCACTAGACCTGGACACTAATGCAGTCACCACCAAGCTCCCTGGGGGCGTCAAAGAAGGGAGAGAAGCTGGAAGCCTGCAGAGCACAGCCTCCTGCAGGACACGGCACATGTGCTTTCTGATTCAGCGTCGGGCCAGAATTGCACACAGGTCTGTCTTCCTTTCCTTCTTACCCAGTCACCTCCGACTTTCAAATACTGACCTCTTTTGCATGATTTGCAACCAGGAAAGCTGTTTCTATCATCATGTGCTTGTAAATCCCTGGCTCAGTCAGCTGCTCACCATGTGTCCAGCTGCTGCAACTGGGGGCACAGCATCTACATTTTGACCCCGTTGAGGGTTCCGTCTTGGGGTTCTTGGTTCTCATGTGCTGGTTATATATGAATGACACCCTGTTCTTGTGCTGATCACTTTGCCACTCGTCAAGAGGAGGCAAAAATACAGGATTCCAGAGGCCTCTTCCAGGGCTGCTAAGCCAGCTGGTCAGGTGCCTGTGGATAGTCTCTGCTGGGGGCTGGTTCCTTCTTCACACTGTGCCTTAGGCTCTGAAAGGTTTCTGCCCACCCCTCAGGCTATCCTCATGAACCATGTTTCTCTCTTGCCATTTCAAAACCCTATTATAACTTTTACTGCTATGTGATGGCCTTTAATATGACCAAAGTGTGAGAAAGTCACAAATAAATTCCCTTTGGGGCTTTGCTCACTGCCTCTCCCATTGTAAAGATTCCCCGTTTTCAAACACCCTAAATCATTTCAGCTTTTGTTCGTCTTTTCCCCTTTGGGCTGCTTTGTTTTTCTTCATAGCACCATCTGACAGTATTGCTGATACTGTGTCTGACCCTCAGTTTGCTGCCTATCTCCTCCCATTGGAACGAAAGCATCGGGAGGACAGAGGCCTGGCAAGTCTTTTGGGTCATTCCCGGTGTCTAGAATAATACCCTGGGCTTTGCAGAAACTCAGTCTGCATTTGATGTTCTATTGTGTTAATTCATTCACTAAATAGTAATGAGTGGATGTCCCACGATGTGTATGGAGTACTGTGGAGGACGCAAATAATGACCAAACACTACAGTGTATGGACTGCTGGGTGAAGAGGCTGTGTCATGTGCATGTTCTACATCCATTATCGTGTTGAACTCAGGAGCAGTGGGGCATGTGGTCAGCAGACTGGGCTCTACTGTCCACCTGGGCTCAGCTCTGGCTCCTGCAACTTGCTAGATCTGTGACCTTGGGCAAATTGCTCAGGTTCCCTCGGTGTCACTTTCCTCCTACATAAAATGGGGATAATATTAGTAGCTGTCTCACTGGGATGGTCCCCAGATTAAATGAGGTAATGCATGTTCTACACTTAGTAGGATGTCCTGTGCGGGATACAGGCTCAGCAGAGGCAGCCGTTACTAACCCTTATAGCAGCCCAACTAAGCAGGAACCATTAGCAGACTAGGAAACTGAGCGAGTTTGTAAGCAGACACAGCCAAACAAGACCCATCCTGCCCTCAAGAAGTTTGCAGTTTAATATGGGGGAGGAGACAATTGAACAAAAAATTCCGTGCAACGCATTGCACTTAAAAACATCACATGCAGACAATGTGCTTCATTTTCACGCCTCAGATCCCATGCCTTACAGAAGGATTGGCTTCAAAGCCTACACCCAGCTCACGAAACTGTATTCCATGACTTCCAGAATGCTTTGGACTGACTTCCATGTCATTCCAAGAAAATCCCAGTTATGCAAGGACACAGCTTGGGCGTGACCTCAGTGTCATGTGGTGGTAAAAGCATTTTTCGCAAATAGCAGGATGTTTGAAGAGTGCTCTGTGAATGCAAAAAGCTCCAACAACACAGAGCACAACTCAGTCGCATCCCCAGTGATGGTTCAGGGTGGATGTGCTGGTCTAGTTCATTCCCAGGCTACATTCAGTGATGGGGTTTCTTAGCGTCCTCTAGTTACTGTCCATTCATTGACTCTTCCATTTCTGCTTTAAGAGTGCTGAACCCTGGAACCAAGAAGAGAGCGTCGTAGTTCCCATGGGCTTCTCACTCCTTAAGCTGAGATGAAACGCTCCTTGGAGGTAAGGCTGTTTGCTACAGCCTCACCTATAAGAAGCTTCATGCCCTGCATAGCAAGCTGAAACCTGCTTTAGACTAAGGGCTCATGAGGGGTAGTCATTACCTGGCCCTGGCCTTTGAATCTTGCCGATGGTGGTATTTATATTCTTAAAACCTGGCTGAGTAGGCAGGAGTTTCATTGGCGTAGGCCTCATTTGATCTTTGCCACATCCTATAGGTTAGAAGCCAGGCATAGGCCGGCCCACGCTCATGGGGAAGGGATTACACAAAGGGGTGAATATCAGAAGGCAGGGATCCGTGCGGGCCACCTTAGAGCCTGCCATCCACATGCCAGCAAAAGGATAACATCTTGGTGAAATAGTCCTAACCTTGAGAAATGAGAGGTGCAAGGCCCTTTAGAGGAGGAGTTTTAAAAACAGAAGACGTTTTCATACATCCTGTTGCTGCCTGTGGCTGGCCCGAGACAGAGGGCTGTCTGCTAAGGGCCTCTGGAGGTCTTCCCCTGCCCTGTGCTCCCTGTTGAACTTAAATAAACAGCCAGACATTTCTCCAGCAAAATGGGTTTATTTAGGAACAACAAAGAATTATAACTCGGCACAGGCTGTCTAATGGCGAACCACACACAAGTCCCAAGAAACAAAGGAGAGGCAACTCTTTTATAGTTGGGAGAGCTATGCTAGACTTCTTCCTGTTGGGCTCCCTAATCAACACAGAGCGTGAGCGCTCCCCCTACAGGCTCTCTCTGCTCCTTTAGATGAGGCTTCAGTCCCTTAGCCTTCACATCCCAAATAAACATCCCGAGGCTGTCACAGCTCCTGGCGGGACAAGCAACGTGACCTATGCCAAAGTCTCCACGGTTGCACCGTCCCTCCTCCCAACCCCCAGTGAAATGCAAAGAATTTCCTGAGTCTCCGTCAGAAGGACAATCGATTTTCTTCACGTGAAAGTGTGAATCTGGCTTTACTCTGCCAGGTAGATTTTTTTTTCATTCTCATTTCATGTGTCCTTGTGAATCACAAGATTAAAAAAATGGATTTTATGATCAGTTAGCTTATTAAGAGAAAGACATCAGCATGAATAATTATAGGAACACTCTTTAACATGCTGCTCTGTAAGAAAGTCCAAATTGTTTCCCTTTTATCATGAAAACATTCACAGAATAGAAAGCGGGAAAAAAATTGTACACGGAACACCCATATTCCCATGGCCTAGGTTCTATAATTAGCATTTTACTAAACTTGCTTTTTCTGCTTATCCTTGTTCATCCCTCTCTCCACCCATCTTTCCATGTAATTTTTTTGGAATTACTGCAGACATGAGTATAAGGAAGCCCAATTTTAAACATTATTGTAAAAGATTTCAAGTAAATGCTGAAATTCAATAGGTTGATGTTTTATAGGATGAGGATAGACAGCTATATCATTCGTACATTTACATTTCTGAAAATGTGTTGTCATTGTCCCCTAGGACACGTCTTTCCCTTTCCCAACTTATCCAGAGAATACACCTACCAGATTTTTTTTTTTAATTTTTATTGGGGAATTGTGGGAATGGGAACAGTGCTGGGGAATTGGGGGAAGGGGAACAGACAAGTTGCTGTTGTTTTTTGTTCTTCAATCTAGTTGTGGAGGATGTCGCTTCACTGGCCCAAGTTGGCACCATCATTGCGCTCTTCCCGGGCGAGGCAGATCAGTCTCCGGCTTCTGGACGGCCGCTCACTGCGGCTGCTGGCTGGTCACGCTGGCTGCTGGCTACACACGGTAGCCCATGGCAACCCACTGCCACAGGGCCTGCAGCCCACGCCGTCGCCGGCGATTCACAGCAGCCCAGCTCCAGGTTGAGCTGTTGTTCAGCATCTTAGCTGTAGAGGGCAGTGTCACTGGCCCTCATATGTGGGATCCGAATCGGGGCCCTCTGGCATCCCAAGCGAGTTCTTAACCATCGCGCCACTCGGCCGGCCCTCTATCATATTTTTTGACCTGACAATTTTAGGGTAACGTTTCAGTGTTAAAAGTGTATGCCCAAAATTGTCATTCATTCATTCACTTATCAGGCACTGTTTGAAGCACTAGCAGGCATTTCAGGACTGGAAAAGTGGAACAGTGTGTTGTAAGTAGAACATGCTCAATAACTATTTTTTTTGGACAACGGAATGAACCTCCAAAGAGCTTGCCAGCAATGACATACTTGACTGTTGGTTGCTTTATTTATTGTTTTGTTTTGTGATGGTTTCAACATATAATGAGTTGAAATTCCAGTTTTACAATTTGTAAAAACAGTCATTTGTACAAAAAGATGTGCGTGTAACAGATTTGTAGATTTCATCACTTAGGATTTATGTGATTTGGGATAAAGTGTTTAAATCTCTGAGCCTCAGATTCTTGACTGTATAAAGGGGGATGATAACCTAACCAACAGGCTTGTTCAGGAGATGAAGTGAGCCTTGAAATGTGCTTAGTGCACTGTGCCTGCCTGTGGAAAGCCCACAATAACACACGTTTTAATTAGGTTCATGACCTGGACGACTCTGTGCCATCTCATGAATTGTGAGTGGTTGAGAGAGAAGGTGGGTCTGAGGGAGATGGGAAGGAAAAGAAGATTATGAACCCCTTGGCCTTCCATCCCATCCTGAAGCAGCTACATCCTAAGGTGGAGGAACCTTGCCTGCCAGCTCTGAACCCAAAGTCTACCTGGTCTGAGCAGCCAGTAGGTCTCTCCACGTGGCCAAAGGAGGCTGACACAGGGCACTGCAGGTCCCACGCTTTGCCTGCCTGCACCTCTGAATAGCAAAGCAGCTCCTAGCCCAGCTCACAGCTCACCTACGGGAAAGTCACACTCGATGCACTGAGGTTCCTTTTGCAAAGTATGTGACAGCCCTTTCCAGGTCACTGCAGTGGAATTTGACTCCTGGAGCCAGGCTCTCCCCCTTTCCAGGGTCAGACTATTCCGTGGTTGGCTCCTGCTCACCTCTGAGAAGCTTAATCGCCGGCCTCCCCTGAGGAGTGCAATTATGGCCGCTTTCATGCCAATGTATCTTTATTATTATATATTTTTAGATTACAATAATTATATATTTCCATTGTAAAAATATTGAAATGTACATGTAAAAAGTGCCCAGAAATGAGCAGTTTGTGAAAATTCCCTTAGAATATTTTTGCATAGCCTGACCATATTTTTTAAACAAAAATGGAATAACATTATGCATATTGTTTAGTCACCTTTTTTTTTTTTTTTGGTTTTTAAACTTCAGGCACATCGTAAACATCATTCCAAATTAAGTAATTCTGTCACAACAGCTACAAAGAATCTGTTCGTGGATGATCAACGGTACATTTTCCCTCCCCTGCGGGTAGATATTTAGGTAGTTTCTAATTCCTTGCTACTCCAAATACCTATGCATGTATTGTATGGCACTTGAGGAATCATAAAATTAAACATTGGAATTAGAATTGGGAAGGTAGAATCATTGGGTCAAATAACAGTCATATGTTAATCAAGCATTTACCAGGTCGAGGCGTTGTCTAAATGCCTTCCACTTATTAATTAATGTAATCCTTAGCAGCAATCTATGGAACAGTCACTATCAGCCCAGATTACAGGTGTGGAAACTGAGGCACAGAGAGGTGAAGTAATTGAGATCCCCCAGCTGGTAAAAAGTGTGTTGCAAATTTTGAGCCACGTTCCAGTATTGACCTCCCGGAAGATCATGCCCTAGGACGCTCCTGCTGACAGACAAGCCGTCTCCCTACTCTCCGGCCAGGCAGGACACTGAGGACCAGCGCTCCCATCCACAGAGCGCTTTGTAAATGCCCCCCGTGTCATCCCGTTGTGACCTTCACAGCTGCCCATGAAGTGGGAACTGTTACTGCCCCCACTTGACTGATGGGGCCACCGGGGCCCCACAGAGGTTGAACGCTTGCTTAAAATCATCCAGCTGGTCCAAGGGGATTTGAGGTCATGATGTCTGTTTAATTTTCAAATTATAGAAAATGTACATGAAAACGGTCTTAAGAATTCCATGGCCATCCCAGGGGCTCCTGGAGCTCTCAGGTGACCCTCTCCCCAGTCGTTTCCTGCACATGTTGTTGGTGGATTTGGTGTCACTGGTGGATGGCAGTGAGCGTGCCTCTGGAGGGGCATCTGGGGATGATTTGGGCATAGAGTTGGGCAGAGTTCCATCCACAGAAGAGCAAGACTCTTCCCAGGGTGAGGCTTTGATGTCCCTTCACCAGGAAGGGGGTGGGGGCAGAGAACCCCTTCACAGGTGAAGAGGCAAGATGGAAAGACACTTCCGCTTTCAGATGACAGCCAGGTGAGTCACTTCTGGGAGTTTCTAGCACTTCTGGGGTAGCCCCCCTTCTGTCCCTCCATCCCCATTGCTGTCCCCTCTGCTGCACACTGGTCTGGACTCATCCGCTTCCCTTTGTGACCTGCAAACCTCCATCTCCAGGTGAGGCCTATCAGTCATTCACACCTTAGTGTCAATTGCTTTACTCAGCTAATTAGATCAACGCCTTGCCTCCTAGATGCCCAAACTTCCCTGAGGGCTTATCAGGAAGGAGACAGACTGATTTCCGAGGCATCGTAGCCCAAGGCTGAGTGGGGGTGACTAAGAGATGACTGTAGAGACACAGCTGCCGTTGGAAACTCCAGGAGGAAGAGTTGGCCTGAACAATGGGGAGAGGGATTGTTTCCTGGTCACTTACCAAGGCAGTTGGGGTGGTTGGGGTGGAGAGGGGTGGACCAGAGTTATGTGCTGGACCTGGGGAGGGCTTGGGCCTCCCAGTGGCCTGCAGAGTCCTCGGGTGACAAGGTCACTGCCTTCACTGCATCAGGGAAGCCTGTGGCTGCCCCAGGGGACGGGAAGGACAGGTCTTTCCTTGTGGATTCTTTGTGTCTCCTCGTCAGCACATCTTCACCCGCTCCCTTTCCACTCTCTTGGGGTGAGACAGCAAGTTCTGGGGCCCAGGGAGGGCCCTGAGAAACTGCCAGGGGTTCCCCTGTGTGCACGTCAAGTCCAAGCTGCTTGCTGGGTGTATGGCCCCGCAGCTGCTGCCCTCCCCGCCTTGCGCCTCCCCTGGCCTCCCCTCACCTGCCGACCTTCCGCTTCCTGCTCTGAACCTTGGCACGAGCTGGTCCTTCCTCCGGGAATGCCTTTCCCCTGGGGACAAGGTAGAGCTGTCCCTTGGTATGGCCACAGTCCCTGGCTTGCCCACGCACTCTGGGGGGGGGGGTGCAGCTGCTAATTGTGGGTATCTTGGTGTGAATATGTAACAGACGCCCTTGTGCCGTGAATATGTGGGAAGCTAACTTTAGGGGATGCGGGGTGATGGACATACCAGAACTCTGTAATGTCTTTGCAACTTTGCTGCAACTCTAAAATTACTTCCCAAAGAAAAAGTGAAGAAGAAGAGGCAGCCGTTCCTCCCAGCAGCCCTAGTGGGCTTGATTTCAGGCCCTAGTCGGCCCATGGGCAGGGCAACCTGTGCAACTGGACCTCCTGGTCCTGTGGGTCCAGGTGTCTCCTTTGTCAGCCCCCCAGCCCTGTGTGGCCCCCATAACACAGAGCCCGGCATGATGGAGAAGCCTCTCTAAATGCGCACACATGACGCAGTGGTGCCCCTGGCATGGGCTTCTCAAAACTTGGACACGGTTGGCTTGATCCCTACCCTGTGTGAAACCACTTTGCCGAATGTCTCTGTGTGAGGTTGAGTCCCCCTGCAGTGGCCCCGAGACGCTGATTCAGGTGCCTGTGATGTTTGTGCTTCCTGAGGAGGTGTGCCCAGAGGCAGCTAGACAGGGGTGGGAGGACGCCCGGCTTGGGGTGGCTTCAGGACAAGGCCAGGCTCAGGGTCCTGCAGGGAGCTCTGGAGTGCGAGTGACAGGGGCTGGGCTTTCGGTCACAGTGCGTTGGGTCAGGGGCTGCTGGGCGTCCACAACCAGGTGCTTCCTGCTCCCTCACCTGCAGCGGGCCAGGTGCCACCCTCTGAAGAGAGTGGTGGGTGCAGGGGCCTCGGGGAGTCGAGGAAGAGAGCACAGAGCAGAGGGGGGCCCTGGGCACATGCCGCCACTTGGGGTCTGGAGGACAGACAGTTGGGAAGGGAACGTGGGTATAAAGGGGGTGAGAGCAGGAACGGGCCAGAACCCACAAGCCGGAGGTAGAGCCCAGCAGGACAGACTGGAACCCACGTCAACTCTTGTTCTCTCTGACCGTGGTGACAAGGGTCCCGTAGTGGCGGGGCCCTTCACTACGGAGCTGAACACACGCCTGGCCCGGGACTCACAGCTGAAGGAGGAGCCAGGGGACGGGGGTCAGTGGCAGGCCTGGCGGTCGCGCTGTGCCGATGGCATGAGCCACAAAAGTGGTGCAGCCCCACCTCCCGCTCCAGCTCTCACAAGAACCTCTCTTGCGGGCCTCCTGTTTCTGGTTGAGTTGTGTCCCCCCAGAAGACACATCGAAGTCCTAACACCAGCATCTCAGGGCGTGACTTCATTTGGAAATGGGGTCAATGCGGATGTAATTAGCCGAGGTAATAAGATGAAGTTGTATTAGAGTAGGGTGGCTCCTCATCCAACAGGATTGGTGGCCTTACGTGGAGGGGAAGTTTGGACAGAGACACATAGAAGGAAGACAGACGCCGCGATTGGCATGATGTAGCCGTAAGCCAAGGAATGCCCGCGGCCCCCAGAAGCTGGAAGAGGCAGGAGGGCTCTTCTCCTAAAGGCTTTGGAGGAAGCTGGTGCGGCCTGCCCACACCTTGATGTTGGACTCCTGGCCTCCAGACTGTGATTGGATGCAAGCCTGTTGTTTTAAGCCATCTGAGTTCCTGATACTCTGTTGTAGCAGCCCTGGGAAATAAATGCAGCCCTGCCCAACACCCACAGAGAAGAGGGTCCCAGGAAACGGCCTGGCCTGGCCACATCGGGACAGAACCACCCCAGCTTCCTAGGAGGAACTCACCTCCTCATGGGGGCCCCCGAGCCAGGCCCTGCCCAGCTCCTTGCTGGGGCTGACCACAGTGCCATCACAGTGTGTTGCTGGGTCACTGGACATCCCCGTCCAGCTCCTGCAGAAACCCATTACCTCTATGGGGGCAACCGTGCCATCTGATTCCTTCTACTTGGTTGCCCCAGGCCTAGCCAAGTGCGTGGCACATTGCAGGGCCTTTTGTAACTGACAGAGAGGGTGGGGGTTTGCAGGGAGGAGAAGTGCCCATCCCAGCTTGGCACTGCAGCCGCGGTGGGTGGGAGTGTGGCCTCCTCTGACCAAACCCACACTGGTCAGCAGATTGCCATGTCTCAGAGAAAACCAGCTGTTCTTCTTGCTCCTGTGGGACAGCCAGCCCCAAGCCTGGCTTACCCGTTTCCTCCGTGTTAATTTATCAGCACAATAATAATCTCAGGGATGATTTACGGTTTGGAGGAACACCAATCTGCAGTGGTGCAGCTGATAGGCGTTTATTACCTACGTAACCATTTAATTCAAACAGAAAAAGAAAAGTCTGGTTGCACAAAAGGTGATGAATGTTTCTGTTAAAACCCTCTATTAAAATGATTCATTAACAAGACAAAGAGCCACCGGGGTCTCCTGACACCACTGAGGTTGCAATATCCCATCAGGCCAATGCTTGTGGGGAGCTGCAAGAATTCAGGGATTTGCTTCTACTGTACTTGGGGAGTGTGTGTGTGTGTGTTGCCGGGGTGGGATGGAGGTGGGGGTGGGGGGCGGCTGTTTGTACAGGTTGCAGCCCGGCTGCTTTGTGGGATGTGGTTGTTTTTAAAGAACCCTGACCCCTGTTCACCTCTGACAGCAACACGGCAAGCTGTATTGTGAAGGGAGTAGCTATAAACGAATCTCAGAGGTTTCCCCAAAGTCCTCTCCTTATTAAATCATTTCTAAACAGCGAAGGGGTCAGGTAAGGATGTCAGGACTGTGCTGTCGAATGACGGTGTTAGGTGGCTCAGCAGCTGACACAGAAGATGGATACTAAACCTTTAATGAGTAGACATGTGGCTGAAAGTGACTGCAGTGGCGCGATGGGCAGCTGGGCTTGGGAAGCGGGGAGGAGTTGGAGTTCTTTGTACTGGTCTGAGTTTAAGCTCTCACTCTGCCAGGCCCTTGCTGGGTGACCTTGAAGAAATGACTTCTCTCTGAGCCTTAGTTTCCTTGTCTGTAAAGCAGAGCTCATACCTGGACCCAGTTCCTAGGGTTGCTGTGAGGCTCAAACGAGAGAATCGTGGCGAACGAAATTCTCGGTGACTGCGTGGACAGAGCTTAGCACACTGCTGGCCTCAAAGCAGGTGCCAGGTGAAGTCGCGCTGGGCTGACTTCAGGCTGGGTCACGAAAGTTTCAGCAAAGACAGCATGCTGCCAGTGATCCCTAGGATCAGGCAACCCCTGCCGTTCCGCCAGCTTGTTACCAGTTTTTCCAAAAAGTATAGATGACGTTTATTCAGTCAGCCCTCCCTCGTTTCTCTTCCTTGATTCTCACCACGGCCCCATAGGTATTCACTGCCATCAGCTCCATTGACCAGATGAGGAAAATCGAGACTCAGGGTTAAATGACTCACCTGCGATCACATGACCAGTCAGCAAGATGAGTGCCCAGTTTGAGCCCTAATCTGTCTGAATCTTTTTGTCTTTGGTATTTGCAAATGTGTCTTGCCAGCTGGGAGAGGCAGGAAATGGACGAATGTTTTTTAAGGAATCACTTACCAGAATCTATGCCCTTTATCTCATTGAATCACCATAGCAGCACTTCAAAGTAGGTATTTTATTGGTTGTGATTTGTAGCTGCTTGCTCCTGGAGTGTCAGTCCTTCAAGGAGTGAGTGACTGAGGAGGCAGGCAGGCTTTGGAAGCAAGCCACACGGGTTCGGCTCCACTCCTGAGCTTTGGGACCCAAGAAAAGTTGCTTAACCTCTCTGTGTCCTAGCTTCTCCCTCGGTAATGCTGGCACCTGCCTCCTAGGGTGGCTGGAGGATCATGATTTTGTACATCCCCGGAAGGCTCGTGGTCAGGGCTCGGTACTTGTTTCCTGTGGTTGTTTGGTAGCGGTGGGCTGGACAGTGGCCATGCTGGTCCCTGTGTCATCGCTCAGTGCGTTGCAAAGATCTACGGGGTTTCCACCACTGGAAATGGTCCACGTCAATCTGACCCCATGATAACTACTCCCTACAACATACCTCCCTAGTTCTCGTTTATTTGAAGATGAAATTCATATTTCTACTATCTACTATAGGTGTGTCTGAGTGCAAACAATTTTTTTCAAAAGTAGTTTAAAAGCCTGGAATTCAAAACCCACAAACTTTTGAAGCTACAGCCAGCTGAAAAAATTGCAGTCAACTGTAGTCACTCATGTTTATCAGGGGGAGAAAAAAAAGGTTCACTCCAAACAAAGGCGCTTACCAGGGAGAGGGAAAATATGAGAAGCATTTGGTCAAACGCTTCATTTACTCCGGAACCGGCCTCCGAGCAGCTTAACCAGCAAGGCGCTTCACCCACTGGGGGCTGCGTTTCTGCCCCCACCCCAGGATGTTATTAAGTTGAAAATAATCAAGGTTGCTAAGTGATTTCACCCCTTGTGAAACTGCTAGAAAGGAATCCTGTCATTGTTTAATTAAAAAATGAAGAAAAGAAAGAAGAGAAGGTGAGAGGGAGAGAGGGAGGGAAGGAGGGAAGGAAGGAAGGAAGGAAGGAAGGAAGGAAGGAAGGAAGGAAGGAAGGAAGGAAGGAAGGAAGATGTGTGATATGCCTGGAGGATGGGGCTCTCCTGGGGGCTGGGTAGGAACATATCTTCTTATCACAGAATGAGTTCATTTCCTGCTCAGCTGGAAAATGGTCCCAGCTATGGCCTCCCCTCCCCCGCCCCTCCATGCCCCCCTCACCCCTTGCTGGCACCTCTGTTTTGATAGAGGCCTCCTTCCTACACCCAGGGGGGAGCAAAGGAATTCTGAAGTTCTCTTGGCATCATGTGCCAGCTCCTCTAAAGTCTCAAAGCGTCCCAGTTAGAGCACTGAGCAGAAGCTCTGGAACACGGCTGGCTCCAGCCGTTCCCAGGCGTGTGGCCCCGGGGAAAGGTCTCTGGCGTTTGCCTGACTGTGACTTTACGTACGTGCAAAGCAGGCTCAGTAATATATTTGTCCTGCCTACCTGTTTAGACAGAACCCTGTGAAACTGCCATTTTCGTAGGCCAAAAATGGTCAAGTGTCAGTAATTCCTAAGGTTCTACCTGAATCAGCTACAAGGAAAGAGTGTGGGAGTGTTTTGAAAATGAGTAAGTGTTGTACTAATAAAAGGCATTAACTCATTCCACAAGTAGTCGCTGTATGTGTCTGAGATGCTGGGCCTGGGCTAAGCTGGCATGTACTGCAGATACTGCTTAATCCTTGCAGTAATACCAAGGATGGATACAACGTTTTGTGGATGAGGAAACTGAGGCTCATAAGGCCACATTCACATACCCTAGGACACTCAGCTAGAATGTACAGCAGCCAAGATCAGAGCCCAGACTCTACGGTGTCAGTTAATCAATGATTTAAATCAATCCATTCATCAAGAAATCTTGACTGAACTTTGTTTTAAATGGGCCAGGCACTATTCTTGGCCATAGGAATATAGCGATGAGGAAGATAAAGCCCCTGCTCCCGTGGAAAGACAGACAACACACAGCAGATGAGCAAAAGCGTTACAGATAATGGTAGGAAGAGGAATGAGGATAACGGGTGTGTGCAGCTGTAACACAGTGGGACATATACTTTGTCTTCATCCCCAGCTCCTGGCATAGGGCTCCTAAAAACCCTTGGAATTTCCTGAGTAACAGGGGTGATAGGAGCATCTTTTGTTATAATATTTGGTCTTTGCCTCTGGTTCCTGACACAGGGCTCCTAAATCCTTTGGAATTTTGTGAGTGATAGGAACATCTTTTCTTCTGAGATGACTCTTGGCAGATCCCTCAATAGCGTCATGATGGGGGCTGGTCACCAGAAAGACTAAATCTTGATTAGAAACTTGGAATCTCAGGGGAGGAGAGAAGGGCCGGAGATTGAGTTAATAATTGATCACGCCTACGTGATGAAACCTCCATGAAAAAGCCCTAACTGATGATGTTCAGGGACCTCCTGGGTTGGTGAACACATCCACATGTTGGGAGGGTGATGCACCCCAACTCCACAGAAGCAGAGCTTCTCACGTTGGGACCCTTCTGGCCCTTGCTTTATGTACCTCTCCATCTGGCTTTTCATTTATATTTCTAATAATATCTTTTATAACAAACCAGTGAATGTATGCAGTGTTTCCCTGAGTTTTATGAGCAGTGTAGCAAATTGTTGAGCCTGAGGAGGGGGGTCACAGGAACCCCCAATTTGTAGCTTGTTGGTCAGAAGCACTAGAGGCCCAGGTGATTGGCATGTGATGTTGGGGAGTCTTTGGGAATGGAGCCCTTAACTTGTGGCGTCTGCACTAACTCCAGGCAGTTAGCATAAGAATTGAATTGTAGGATACCCAGCTGATGTCCAGAGAGGTGGAGAACTGATTGGTGTAGGAAAAAAAACCCCACACATATTTGGAGTAGAAACAGATGGTGTCAGAAGTGGGATTAAGCACAGCCTGGCTCATAGAAGCATGTGGTTTGAGAAGAGAAAGGACGAAAGAGCAGGACACGAGGGACTTCTGATTCAGGGTGACCATGTGGTATGGGACAGCAGCTGTGTGGCAGTGAGCTACAAAGGTAAAAGTTACCAATGGAATTCAGAGTTAGGTCCACCTCCTGGAGAGCTGGTTTACTGGATGCATAAGGAGCTGCACACCAATTAGAAAACAATAAAAGCATCATATGTAATCCCTTGGTCGTTGTTATCTGTAATAGCAAAAGAGAAATTAAAACAGAATGCTGGGTTGAACCTTGATGCTAGACAAAGCTCAGATTCCAGTCAGTCTGAGGCTGGCCACTAGCCTCAAAGCCACCTGTAAAGAGAAAAATAATGGGGGAACAACAGAGGATACCCCTAAGACCTCCGATCACCAAGAAGCTAGTCCATCTGAGGGGAGGGCAGAGCCAAGAAACCAGAGGGTATAACGTGAAGGAGCGATCTTGTTTTGTGCAGTGGTGGCCCCAGCTTCCAGAGGCACCTTCCCTGAAATGTATTTTGAAAACGACGAATTTAAGGGCAGTATGCTTAGTTTCTAATGCTACAGAGTAGAAGAGCCTATTTTGATAGAGTGGTCTGGGTGGTGGTGTTGGAGGAAGAGACCAGGGTGGCTGGGACACCTGGAATGAGCAAGAGTGGTGAGGCAGCCCGAGGGTGGGGCAGCTGCGGACTGTGGCGTGGGCTTCTGGGGGAGGCCAGGGAGGAGGCCACGGCCACTGTCCAGGCAGAAGGGGTGGAGGCCTGGATCCAAGTGCAGGCGGGAGAACTGAGTAGAGTCTGACTCTACCTTGAAGGCAGAAGTGGCAGAACCTGCTGATATACCGGGGGTGCCAAAAAAATGTACACAAGTGGACACTTTGGTCAATGTTGCTCAAGCAGTAGTTCGCCGTAATCAGAAGTGTCTGGATGCTGATGGTAGCCATTTTGAGCACCTCTTGTAATTACAGAAGTCAAATGTGACTTGTGTTCATCTTTTGTTATCGGTATATATTGAGTATTACAATTTTAATACAGTTTTCCTTTCTTAAAAACATGTATACATTTTTGTGGCACTCTTTGTATTAGATGTGCAAAAGAGAAAGAGAAGGCTGTTGTCTTTGTTACTTCAAATCCACAGCTAGTAAGTTGTAGAGAAAGGACTAGAAGTCCAGGCTATTGACATCGGTCAAATATTCTCTTTGCCATCCATTAATTCCACAAGCATTTAAAGTGCTAACTGTGTGCCTGTGCCAGGTGCTGAGACAGACCTGCTCTGCACTCACAGAGCTTACATTCTCAAGGGGAAGACAGACTCCAGTCAGAAATGTCATAATTATGTGGGTGCAGAGAACTGGAGTGTCCCAAGAACACATGGCAAGGGGACCTTATTATTCCAGGCTTCTCAGAACCTGCAGAGGGACAGAGTTGGACCATAAATAGAGCCAGCATCCCCTGACCACTTCCCAGGGCCCAGGAGTGAGCTGAGCAGTTTACTTCAGGGATCACATTTCAATCTTGGTAAGAACCCCAGGAGGAAGGAACTATTATTATTTCCCTTTTACAGATGAGAGAACCCAAGGTTCAGAGAGGGGAGTCAGGTTACCCAAGGTCACACAGCTGGCAGAGCCAAGACTCAAACCTTGGGACTTGGATTCTAAATTTCACCTTCTTGTCTGTTCAAAGTTCTCTGATATCAGCCCTTTCTCATTAGTTCTTGGAGAAAAAGAGACATGACTAATAAATCAATATGTCAAATAACAAGCATGTTCTACCTCCAGACAGTCCCTTGTGATAGAGGCAGGTGTGTTTTTTTTGGGAGGAGGTGGGCATGAGGGAAACGTGATGAAAGTCCAGAATTTTCCCCACGAAGTCCGCATGACCTTTAATTACTTACAGATTTAATAGAATATCATTCCACATGATTTATTCCACTGAAAGATTGATTAGTAATATAACTTGAATTGTATTCCATTTCCCCATGCAATTTAAGATGATTTAGTGCCAAATAAAGACTAACCCCAAAGCCCTTGCTTCAAAGAGCCACAGCCCCCCTTGCTGTTCTAACGCACTGGAAAGGGGGAAACTGTGCCTCCACCAGTCAGAAAGCAGCTCGATCTTTGCTAACTTTCAACTAAATGAGGACCCAGTTCCTTCTAATCTCGGTGATGGGGTGGGGGCTCTACTGGGGTCTGAGTCACTTCTAGCTCCGGGCTTCTCAACCTTGGCACTGTGGACATTTAGGTGGGATCCTTCTTTGCTGCGGTGTGGGGGGGGGGGGTGGCGAGCATCCTGTGCTCTGGAGGATGTTGATCCGTGTCCCTGGGCTCTACTCACCAGATGCCAATAGCACCCTCCCCCTGAGTTGTGACAACTAAAAATGTCCCCAGACATTGACACATGTGTCCTGGGTGTCAGAATCGCTCCTGGCTGAGAACCACTGAGCTAGACCTCACTCATAGGGGGGAACCAAAGTGAGTCCTTTAGAGAACACAAATTAGCACGTTTAAAATCTCAGTGCACGTGTACAGTTAAAGGTGGGGGAACTTTCTCCAAAGGGTAAATCATAGCTTTTGTTTCCTTGTCTTTTGGTCCCTGTTGTGACATAGACAACATCCTTAAGGTGCCACCCGGGAGACTCTCAGAGGATGGACACCGTGGGCATTGAGCAGGCAGCACCTTGTACCTTGTGCACAGCTGGCAAATTTCCGTCCATTCCTTCCCTTTTGTGTTCCGGAGTCTGCCCGGATCCCTAGGGCCTCCTGAGGCCTCCAGACGAAAACTAAAGTGGGCAGAAATGTGGCTCCCTTAATGCAGTCCGAGTTCTCGGGCAGTGGCACACATGTTGTTCCGTTTAGGGGATTTACTCCACCAGCTTCTGGGTTTTCAGCTTTTAGGTACGCTTGTCACTTCAGGATAATGGTTGATGTTACTTTGCACGCACGCACATATGTGTGCACGTGCGTGCGTGCGTGTGTGTGTGTGTGTGTGTCCCTAACACTTTGCAGGCACTAATTACGGGAATTTGTGGGACAGTCCTCCTCTTGCCACCCTCCTCCCCTTCTCTATCTCAGACAACAAATAAAATAGCCCAGTTCTCCTCTGCGGCAGGACCACCAAAGCTGAGCAAAGGACCGCCAGCCCCTCCGGAGGGTTCCAAGCGTGCTCTGCTCCACTTGGCTCTTTCAAGGACGTCTCAATGAGTGGCCTTGTTGAGACTTCCACTAAGGCCCGGCTTAGAAGGGATCATTAAAAACAGTTTAATCAGAACAAAAGAAGTTCTGTTCTTATTGTCCCCCGGTTGCCGTTTGGACGCAGCAGCTGAAAATCTATCTGCACCAAGCAACAAACCTGGACCCAGCCATGCCGCAGAGTCCGCCCTCAGCAGAGATTTCTGGATGGATCCTTGGAGCAGATAATTTACAACCAAAGCAAAGCACAAGGAGAGGCCTTTTTATTTGGCACAAATGTTTCCTATTAAAAGCCTTCGGAAGCCCCCGGTAACTAGAGCTCCCCTCTTCCTGCACAAGCTCAAGGTGATCATATTTGTGCACACAGAGCCCCTTGAAAGAATCCTGGGTTTGGACGCTGATGCTGTCTGAGGAACAGTGTGGAATTGGACCGTGAAAAGGGATACGGAGGCAGAAGCCTGTGAACGGGGAGTGGCTCTGGGTTGATTTTCAATGCCCGCCCTGGAAGCTTTGTGGTTAGTGATTTTCTGCTGCTGAGAAGCTCCGCACAGGCAGGGGCATTTGTGGTAAACCTCCAGAACCTTCCGGAAACAGAACTGCCCCAAAGTGGAGCTGTTTGCGTGTTGTGGAGGATGGGACTCTTGTGGCCAGCTTTCTGGGACATCAAATGAGTTCAGCGCCACCTATTCTTTGGAATGGGCCACCTAAAAGAAGTTATTTTTAAGTGTTTTTTTTTTTTCTCCTGTATTGGCAAAGATGACATTTCTAGAGATGACTGGGTTCAGAGACTCGTCTTGTTTGACCTCTGGATTCCCGTCCAGGTTTCCAAAATGGTCACTCCGCGGGGCTGTGGGCGAGTCTTGCTGTGCAGGAATAATGCAGCTCAGACCATTTTCACTCAGGCTCATGAGTAGATCTGAACAGAAGCAGCCAGAGGGACACATCTTACTGTTTTGGAGTCAACTTGGGGGAAAACGTGCCTGCTAAGGCCTGGCTGAGGCGGACCCCCACGTGCAAACACCCAACAACTAGCCAGACAGTTCCAGGGGAACAACGGGGTAGAAGCATTTCTGTGTCATGTCAAAGAAAAGCCCCAAAGAGAGCTGAGCACCGGATCTGATGTCACCCGTGTTTCTTTCCCAGTGCCCGGCAACCAGGAGAGCACAGGAGCCTGTCTTCCTTTATCCCCAGAGGAATTCCTAAGTGCCCTCCTGGGACAGTGTCGATTAAGAAGCTGCCATGAAGACCAACACTTAGGATCAGTTGCCATTTCTCAGGTAATTATCATACGTCAGGCACGTCCCAAGGATTCTCTCTTTGATTCTTCCTGGCAGGATGAGGGAGATAAATTAGAGATATAATTCTGGCCATTTTACAGATGAGAAAATGGTGACTCGGAAAGTTTCTGTAAACTGAGCAGGCCCACACAGTGAGCAAGTGGCAGGATCTGATCCATGGGCCTGAGTGGGCCTGAGATTCTGCTCCTGCAGCCGCTGCTGCCGCTGGTTCACCCACCACGCTGAGTAGCAAAGATTGAGAGCAGGAGTCAGCAGATGTTTTGGTAAAGGGTCAGACTGTAAATATTTTTGGCTCTGCAGGCTGTGTAGTCTCTGTCATAGCGACTCAGCTCTGCTCCCTTACCACGAAAGCAGCCGTAGGTAATATGGCAACAGATGGTCACAGCTCCATTCCAATAAAACTTTATTAACTAAAATAGGCGACAACGCAGCCTGTGGGTCATAGTTTGCTGAGCCCTGAGCTAGTGGATACAAAATGTCCACACCGCATAAGGATGTCGGGAAGATGAACTGAATTCAGCCTGTGCTGAGGCAGATGCTGCTGGTTGCTGACCCAGTGTCCATTCTCCCTACCTCCCTTTGTACCAGAATAGACATTGTGGCAGTTAAAAATTCTCCCTGCTTAGCCTCCCTTGCAGCTAAGGGTGCCTATGTGACCCTGAGATGCCTGATGAGATGTGAGAATGAGATGTGTTGATATCAGGAAAGGCTGTTGTTTCCCCTTGTCCTTCCTCCTTTCATTCATCCTGCCTAGAAGGCTGATGTGATGCCTGGAGCCAGAGCAGCCACAATGCAACCATGAGACACACACTACAGGCTAAGGACAGCAGAACAGGAAGCTTAAGAGAAGGAAGGTCCTTGACTCCTTTCTGAGAAGCTGCGTCCGCCTTGGACTTCCTACCTGCACACTTCCTGTATAGAAACCCCCCACCCCCTTTTTGGTCAAGCTGTTATGGACAGGTTTCTGTTCCATACAGCCAAACGCAATCCTACCATTTTAAATGCTGAGCCTCGGCACATAGTGAGCACCTAACGAGTGATTGTTATTTAGTGTCGGTAATGTCAGAAGTGCAATCTTTGACCTTCTTGGGCATCTTGAATGATAGGTAGGGTAAAGTTAGGTGACGTGTTTTGGCATGGAATCAATTTTAGTGCTTATTTTTTCTCTTGAATTCAATGAGCAGTTAGGAATCTGGACAAGGAAGTGAAAAGAGCAATGTCTTAGTACGTTTCTGCCATAATATTTTTCACACAGTCATAACTGTGGCTGTCTCTTTCTTTCCCCCAAGGACACAGATGGCCTGTGAATCATGCCTGTGTCCCTGGGTAGTGGGGCCTGAAACTCACCCACTGCGTGCTTGGAGAGGTTTGGTTACCCCCTGGGATGGTTAATTTTATGTCACCTTTGCTATATTCTGTTGGTTAGAAGTAAGTCACAGGTCCCCGCCATGTTCAGGGGGAAGGGATGACACAAGGCATGAACATCAGGAGGTGAGAAAAATTAGGGGCCATGGATTTCAGGTGGGGCTGACTTCGTGTCCTGACCCCCACCCCGACTCAAGGGTGGGCAGGTGACCTAAGCCAGGAAATCCAGATGTTCCATCCCCCGGTCCAAGAAGTGAGCCAAGACCTGGACGTCTCTCCCTGGGAGTGAGCGGGAAGCTCACCATCTCCCCCAGGCTCACCAGCTGACACTACACCTAGAGCATCAGTGGCCACGTCCCCTGCCCACAGGGGAAGCCTGTCTGTGGAAGGAAATAATGAAGCGAACATTCAGACAGATGCCAAATTGAAAGATGGAGCTAGAGAGACAGAGAGCAACAAAACCATGGAGAAGAGGTCACTCTGTGAGCCCCCGGGCCCAGCACTGTCCAGACAGCCTCCCCTCCTGAAGGTACCATGTTGATTTGAGCGAGCATCACTGGGACGTGATGGGCTCCTGACGTAGCGTCACTGCTCCGAGCAACACTGTGCTCCAGTGAAAGACGGAGACGTGCTGCAGTGCAAAAACCTGTTTCTTCTTGACTCATCACTTCTTAAACCCACTTGACCAGAAAAATCCTTTTTCCATGTGAACATGTTGATGAGAGAAAGAGAAAGGGCATTTCAGGTGATGGAACAGCAGAAGTGTGGAGGTGGCGTTTACAACATCAAACTCATCTGGAAAATGGGGCTTCGAGGAGGCTACTTGAAACCAGAAAGAGAGAATTATCTAGTTCCCCAAAGCTTCCTTTCTCTTGGAGGGCTCAGTTCCTGGGGGAGATCTCTGTCCACATGGGGCCAGTTCCATAAATGACTTCTCTGAGTCACGTTTCGTTGTTTTATCTGTAAAAATTCTGCCTCGGAGACAGACCTGCTTTTTAAACACAGGATGGTTTTATCTGCTCGGCCTGTTTACTGCTTGATGCCAAGAAGGCTTTTTAAAGTCCCAGATGCCTTGAACTAACCTCCAAGCAAGCGGGACTCAGTGTGGCCACACTCAATGGACTTGTTTTTTCTCCCTCAAAAATGGAAATGAAAGAACCAAATGTCTGTAAATTAAATTTTCTGGTTATAAAGAGGCCTTTGAACCCCTGTAAATCATCCTTTTGTTTTTCTGGTTCCCACCTCCCCCCCACCCCCAGCAAATTCCCACAAGACATTTGGGAATCAAAGAATATTACCCCATAAAAACAAAATCAGGGCCATAGTGCCAGAGACATGGAGGGACATGGGAGCCACAGATCACGGCAGCGGGGTGGGGGGAGAAGGGTGGCCTGAGGCATCGGTAGCTCCTGTCCTTCCCTGGAGCTCTCAGGACAAAACCTCAGACTTGGTATCTAAACAGCAGCTGCAGGAAGAGCTCCAGGTCTGAGGTGACCGCAACCTTTGCAACCTCTTTGATGTCTGAGAACGTCATGCTGCCTGGCTTTGCAACTGCCGATCATTTACTGGGAGCAACCTCTGCGGAGGTGGCTGGGGAAGGGCTTGGCTGATGAGGACACTGGGCTTCAGACCAGGAGAAGTGGCCCAGCACCCAGCAACACGCATGTCTGGACTCTGCTCGGGGACAGGGGCCCGGGCTGGAAGTTTGGGCTGGGTTCTTTGGGCTGTAAGAATTAGGCACCCACTCAAGCCACCAAGAAATGCGGTGGCGTCATGAAGACACCTGTGACTGGGGATCTGGACACAGGGACCCATCAGGCCTCAGGAAACACTGGAGTTAGAAGGTATTTCCGGGTCAGGTAGCCCAGAGGCTCTTGGGGTTCACCTCAGGACCTTTGCACTTGAAAAGGCCTTCACTAGGGACACCCTTTCTGTTTGTCACATGCCTGGCTTCTTCTCAGACATCATCTTTTCAGAGATGCCTCTCCCACATGTTGCTTTTTAGCCTCTCTTGGCTTTCTTCTCCTCTGTGGCACTTGTTATTCATTCTTGATTCTCACCTGTATCCCCCAACTAGAATATAAGGGGGTTTGCGTGTCTTTCCACTGCTGCTACCTCAGGGCCCAGTAGACTGTTACATGGTAGAAACTAAATAAACATATGTGAATGAAGCAATGAATAAATACAACCCCAAGGCTGCCAGGTAGTCACTCGGGGTGTGACTGCACGACTCTGGAGGCCACCGCTCTCACAGACTAGGACGGGAATGCTGGTCCACGAGTGTGCCGTGTAGAACCTGCACCACCGGACACGGCGGCCCCGAGCTCCTCTATAATGCCAGCTTGCTCATCCGCTGTCATGGCCGTGCTGGCTTCACTTTCTACCTCTTCACCTGCCCTTATTCCCACTTTCTCAGGATGCACCTCATTTTCTCAGAATTTTCTACTTCAGATACCTGAGAGAGTGGATCTGATACGTCTGGCTAGTTGTCTTGCTCTAAGCCATGTCATTGGTCACTCTGGCCAGCTTGAAATGGTGGCCCTCAGGTGACCTCTAGCTTAGTCATCTCTGTCCCAACACAGGCCCATGCAAGCACTTCACACAACGTTCCCGCAAGGCAACGCTATTGATATACACCTGTTTCACAGGTTGGGGAATGGGCTCAGAGACCGACGTGGGGCTGTCTGTTCATAGTTGACTCTGTTGCTTTCTGGTAGTGTAACCCTGGGGAAACTGCTTGCTCTCTCTGAACTTCAGTCTCCTCATCTGTAAAATGGGCATAAAAGTAATAATGTTGTGAGGATTAAATGAGGTCATGCAGACAACATGCCTGGAGACCTAGACTATTAGCTTTGTTACTAATCACATCCGTGGGTGCGTTTTCCTTCCATCTGACACAGAAGTGCTTTGCGTGGCTGCCTGAGTGATGTGGATGGGGTGCCGGTGGGGGGCTCAGTGTACACACACCCTGAGCACTAGGTGAAAATGGGAAAGTACATTTCAGGGTTTGTGTTCCTGGGACTTATCCGGGGGCTCGAGCCCTTGAAGGAGAAAAGGAAACCACACTTGAATACTTGGAACTCATGACTGTTCTTCTCTGTATCCACCTATCAAGGCCGTTTTGTCACCTGACCTACCCAGTGAGGCTGGGCTGTATGACGAGCCCCTCGGGGGCTGGCCTGCCATCACTCAGCGCTCGGTGACAACGTGCCAGGGACACTCCAAGGCCCCGATTCTATGTCAGGCGGCATTCCAGACAGAAACCAAAACGAGCTGTCAGGAAATTCACTCAGCAAATATTTGTTGAGTATCTAGTACATACTAGACACTTTTCTGGGCTCTATTCATGGTAGTGAACAAATCAGACCAAAATCCATGCCCACACTGCAGTGGGGGAGAGAGATAATAAACACGAAACTATATGATATTTCAGGTGGTGCTAAGTGTTAAAGAGAAAAAGAACATGGCCAGGCGGATGGGGAAGATGAGGGCTGGGAGACACTGTGATTTTTGATGAACCTTCCGGGCAGATGGCACTGCAAGTGCAAAGGCCCTGAGGTGGGCATTGAACCACAAGGCAGAACCTGGGACAAAGCCGATGCTTCTTCCTTTACCCGGAAGAGCCCCTTAGTGTAGAACTGCCACATATAAAATACAGGATGCCCAGTTAAATTTGAATTTCAGATAAACCATGACTAATTTTTAAATATAGTCATGGTTTATCTGAAATTCAAATTTAACTGAGCGTCCTATATTTTTATTTGCTAAATCTGGCAGCCTTACTCAGTGGTCAGTCATCGTATAAGCTATGGAAATAAAAGTTGTGAGCTGGCTTCAGGGAGGGGCGTGCCTGGGGGAAGTAAACGAGTCAGAATCAGGGTGCCCAGGGTCTGAATGCTGGCGTTTCCCTTCCTTGGCTATGTACCCTGGGCCAAGCTCTTTGACCTCTGCACCTCCATATCTTCATCTGTGAAATGGGAGACATATCATCTAATTTCAGGGCTGCTAGAAGATTCAAGATAATTTGCAACGTGCCCAACATCAGATAGCTGTTTCATTAACGCTAACTCTTATTTGTGTTTGCATCATACGTAAATGAGTTCAAATCTGTTCATCTTCCCACATTATGTTTTTCACATGAGTCAGGACTAACTTATTTAGAGCGAGTGTTTCCCAGGTGAGAGGCAATAAAGATAAAATCCATTAAAAAAAAAAAAAGATGGGTATTAACATAGTGAGAGGCCAGGGAAGAGTTAGGTCCAATTTTGGCCGGGAGCGGAGGATAGGTTCAGTTTTTTCCACCTCTCACTTAGTGTTCTTTGAATAATGAATTAAACAGAAACGCTTGAAATGCACCAGCCTTGGTGGTTCTTTGGTTGGGGTCAGGGGAGGTTGGGCACATCCTCCAAACACAATAGAACCCTTTATAAGGCCAGGGGCAAACTGGTTTTGTGGAATCTGAGTGGCAGATGAGTTTTCTTTTGTCTAATGGTTAAAAAACAAACTGAATTATTTGCAAACAAATACACATTGAGAGCTGTCACATACAAACCCAGATTTCCAGCTTCTCTTGAAAATTAGAACTATCTGGTAACACTGGAACCAAATTCTTGGAGGGCCTGTCTCATGGGAAGGTAGTTTCTGGTCTACCTGGTCCCTTCCTGTCCCTACTGTACCTGGGCCCCGTGTCCCTGGTCACATGTTATTGTGTCAGTACTGGCTCCTATCCCCAGTAGTGGGATTAGGAGGAACGTAAATATTCCTTGGACCTTGCATCACAGGCCCTGCATCTCTGCGTTTATGTTACCTGGCTGGTGCCTGTAGGCAGTTAAGCGCATAACGGAGGAATTAAAGTGGAGCTCAGAGGTGCTCTGGCACCCATCGATACTGATAGGGTGCCCACTGTGTGCCAGGCCTCCGCTGGCCCTGGGAGATACAGACAGGACCAAGACAACCCTCTCTTGTGACGCATCCCAGGGTTCAAGGACTCAGGCTGGGTGAGGTGTTGCCTTAACATCAAGCAAAAGGGAAAAAGTCTACACTAAACCACCAGGTGTTAAGAACCTGGGCTGTGTAGACAGATGTGGCTTTGGATTATGGTTCTATCACAGATGAGCTGTGTGACTTTGAGCACCTTGCTCTCGGAAACTCAGTCCCCATCTCTGTGGTCTGAGAAGCAGAACAGACTCTTCCACGTCGGAGGGTGACGTGGGCTAAGGCAGTGCAGGGCTTAGCAGGTGCCTGGCGGAAGGGACATGCTTTGGATTCTCAGCCACTCTCATCCACTCTGGGAAGGGGGAAAGGGCCCCCTTCAAAGCTGAACCCAGAGTAGCAAATGCTCAAAATCAAAGCAGATTTCCTCTGAATAGGGAAGAAATAATAGCTATGCTAGTAATAAACAAAACCACAGCTTCCTGCTGTATGAGACCCTGGAAATCCCGGCTTGGGCATCAGCTTTCTGTGTGTGTGTGTGTGTGTGTGTGTGTGTGTGTGTGTGTGTGTGTGTGTATTTTCCATTTGGAACTGTGGCTACTGCCACTTAAGACTGATAGAAGCTGTTTAGTATCTTACTGCTCTGTTTAAAAAATTGTCAAAGAAAGCCCCAGAGTGAGCAAGCAATGAGTCTATATCTTCAGTGTAGTGAAAGTTTTCCCGGGAAGCTGCATTTCGTCGCAGGTGTGCTAAAACGGTTTCCTCTCCAGGGTAGACCGCTTTGCACATAGGGATTTTAAAGCCTGTGCATGAGTGAGCTCTTGGCTTCTCATTCCCTGCTGGGGTCTGAGGCCCAGGTCATGAGGCCTCGGCCAGGTGGGTGGACAGAGGGAGCAGCCCTCAGACTCCCTCAGCTGTGCAGGATGCCTCCGGGGAGCCCCCAGGCCAGCTGAGCCTTCTCCCAGGCAGGCAGATGGTAGAGTTCTGCCTACAAAGATGAGGTCCCCACCTCCCGCTGAACGTGCGTGTCAGCAGAATTCTTTTCTTCTTTTTATTGCCTTCGAGACACATGCTGACTTGGTCAAAATCGCTTCGGCAAGATGTGACTGATGATGTATGAAATGAAAACTCCTTGCCCAGTGCTGGGAGGCCAGCGAGTGAGGGGTGCGGACACTTGGCCAGGGCGGGCCAGACGCAGTAACACCCCTCACATTTCCAGGCCATCTTTCATCCAGGCGCGCGGGCCCCAGGTGTGGAGCAGACGGGCAGATCGGGTTACGGCCTGGGAGCCCAGCGCTGGGTGCCTGGGCTTTGGGAACCACAAGTGGGGGTGGCTGCGGGGGGGGGGGGGAAATGGGATAGGCCCGGGGGAGCTCCTGGGACCTGGATGGCAGGCGGGGAGCCCCAAGGGGGACAATGAGAGGGCAGAATGCAAGGACTTGCCTTTCACCTCCAATACCCTTGTCAGCTCTGCTCTCTTGCCTGCTGGCTCCTGCACCAGATCTCAGAGTCAGGATAAATTTGCTTTCCTCTGCTTGGCTAAGAAGCAGACCATCGTGAAACACTGTGTTGTTATTTTTAAACTTAGGAGGTTTTCCTGTGAACATATTTTCCTTTTCATCCAGATGGTAGCTGACTTTATCAAGTGCTTTCTCTGTGCCCCAGGCACCTTGCGAAGTCCTTTACATGAATTGAATTAACTTCTGAATCCTCCCAGCAACCCTGCAAGAACAGGCGCTATTGGTCCTCTCAATTACACAGATGGGGGCAACTGAGGCACAGAGAGGTTAAATACTTGGTGGACAATTGTAAGTGGCGGGGCTGGACTGAAACCAGGTGGGCGGGCTGCTGCTTGTCATCTGACTTTCTCTAAACAACGGTGAGGCCTTTGCTGGTGGCCTCAGCTCTCAGGGCAGCATCTGATGTAATCCCAGCCAGATATTACTTCCTGCCTGCACGTTTGTATTCATTCATTCATTCGTTCATTCACTCATTCATTCAGCAAGCATTCTCTGAGGGCCTGGTGCTATCTTGGGGACTCCTTTGGGGAAGAAAGCAGGGAAAATAAAGAGCCCACCCCTCCCCCAGCATGGATCACAGGGAAGATAAGGCTAAACAGGGGGCTGTGGGAGTTCAGAGGGAACCTTATCTCTTCTAGGTCTTGGATATGGAGAGCATGCTGTTTCTTCATCTTACATGAGAAAAGATGGCGTCCCAGAGGAAGGGTGCTGGGGTGAGGGTTCTGGGAGATGCCTTAGCCTGGCGCCTGCACAGTCCAGCCCTCAGTCCACCACGCTCTTAGGAACTGGCTGTGCTGCCTACTATTCATTCAGCAGGTACTTACTGAGCACCTACTGTGTGCTAGGCTCAGGTGGCCTTAAGTGAGATGCACAGAGGGGTGGCTGTGGGGGATGAGGGTGTGTGTGTGTGACTGAACAGACGATGAACAATCAGTTGTTTTCATAGGCAAATTGGTAGCACCAATAGCTGCTGCCCCCATCCTCGCCTCACTTGCTAGTTAAAAAAATCTCCCCCGAAGATTTGAGAGTGGACTAAAAAGCAGAGAAGGCTGCTGCAGAGGAGTAGCGTTTTAGATTTTGCTATGAAGCAACCACCTTCCTCTCAGCTGGCGTTGGAGGTGGCAGGGCCGTGGCAGTGGCTTTGCCCCTAGAAGGCCAGCCCTGGGAGGCAGGGGCAGCTTTGGGCAGCCTGGGGTCTGCTCCTGGCTTTGGGGGGCTGTGCACTTGCTGGTCGCTTTGCCTGGGATGCCTTTCCCCTGGGGCAAAGCCTTCTGTTTCTCATTCTCCCGGGACTCAGGCAATGGCACCTCCTCCAGGAGGGCCTCTTCCCACCTCCCACCGTGTCACCTTGTTTATTTCCCGCGTCACTTATCACAGGCTGGAATGATCTGGGCTGCACACGTCCCCGTGAACACTGACGCCAGCCAGCACCCCTCCGCCTGCCTCAGAGGGTCCCTGTGTCAGTGTCCCCCGTCCACAGTGCTCATCCCTGGTCTCTCCTCCCTGTGGCCCTCCTGTGTGCCCTGCCCCACCTGGGTCCCTCCACTGAACCCACGCGTCCTTCCCTGAGAGAATCCATGGGCAGGCACCGCCTCTCCTCCCGCCCCCAAACCGTACCTACAGTTCTCGCTGTGTCTCCTCTGGCCTGAAAGCCAGCCTTGTGATGAAGGCCACCGTGGGGGCCGACTCCGTGCTGCACCCTCCCGCCCAGCACTGTGCTTGGCGTGGGATGGGCCACATCATTTTCAGGGTCCAGCACCAAATGAAAACGGGAGCCCTTTGTGCATAGATTCCTAAGAGTTGCAATATGGCCACAGTAGAGCATTAAGCCAAGTGTGGGGCCCTTCTGAGTGTGGGGGCATAGGCGCCTACATAGATCGCTGGCCCACAAAGCCCACCCTGACACCCAGAAAGTGCTCGTTGAAGGAAGGTAGTTACTGGGTGACGGGCAAGGGGCAGGGGCATTCAGATGGCCTTGACTGACAGGTGGGCAGCGGCCCAGCCCTGGGCCCTGGACTCAGGCCGGGTTCTATCCTGCCGCCTGGGGCCCATGCACCAGGCTTGCCTATGTGGTGTGAATGGCTGGGCCCTGCAGCCTTGCATGTCTCTTCTCCTTGCCTGGCCTCCACCCACGTGGCCCCTCAGGCTGCCATCTTGTCCAAAAGCCCCCATAAGGCCGCCTGGCAGAACCACCTCTGCTCCAGAAAAGCTAGAAGACCTAGCTCCTCTGTGCTAGCTCTTGGGGCTTTCTCCCGGCTCCCAGGTGAGGCTTAGCCAGACCCCCTCCCAAAGGAAACCCCATCCCCAAACGCAGCCCTCGCCTTTCATCCCAGACGCCGTGGGCTGACACTCTGTCCGGCCCTTACATGGGAAGCACTGGCTTGTGGGGCAGTCCCAAGAGGGGAAGGCGGCACGGCTGAACTTCGACCCATGGTCCTCACTGCCACTCTGGACGAAGAGCGATTTTGAGACCATATTTACAGAAGAAGAAACCAACGCTCTAAAGACCAGTAATTCACTTATGGTCTCATAGCAGGTTCTGAGTTGTCTGGGCGGCCTGTGCCCATGCCCAGCGTGAGCTGGGCTCTTTTGTTTGTGGAGTGAATAGATGAGGGAAGAAAGGAGGCCAGGGGCGGCTGTCTGTCCAGGGAGGTCCCAGGCACAGGCCCCCTGGAGGTAACTGGGTGCAAACTGGGCGCCAGGCAGGGGCTGATGGGAAGGTCACACAGTGGTGGGGCTCAGGTATCTGGTCTCAGGCTGAGGTGTGGCTGGAAATAAACTGGGCCCCAAAGGGGGGGAGGTGGAGAGGGAATGTCCAGCTCACACAATGCCATTTATTTACTCAAAAAACGAGGGTGCAGGCACAGCGGCTGCCAGGCCCTGGGTTCAAGGCATTTCGGGTACAGGGCAGCTGAGAAAAGCACCCACCTGGCCTCCAGAGTGTTCCATTTCTAGTGTGGGAGACGAGCCAATAAGGAAAGCACGAATAATTCAAACAGTAATTCCAAATGGCGAGAGGAGTCAAGGAAAATAAAACAAGTGTGTGTGGGAAGGAGGCAGGGAAGTGACCTCAGCTTTGCTAGTTAAGAAAGGTCTCTGGGAGGAAGTGGCACCTGAGTGGCCCCTGGAAGTGGAGGGTTGGCCAGCCCAGGCACTGATGAAGGTCATGGGGGAGGGGTCCAGGGAGGGGAGAGACTTCTAGGCAGAGGGAATGGCAAGTGCAAAGACAATCTGGCGACAAGTTGGAGTGGCACGAGAGGGGTCAGAGTGGCTGGAGTAAAAGGGAGGGGGCAGAGCGACTAGAGGGGCTGGGGGGGGCACCTCCTTCGGGAAGCCCTCTCGGGTTCTCGCGCCCTCTCGCATTCCTCCAGTTTCTTCCACCGCGGCCCAAATCCCACGAATCCGGCTCAGGCCTCCTTCCCGGTCCGGACTGCGAGTCCGGGGAGGGGAGGGACGGCCGGCTCGGGTTCCTCCCTCCGCATCCCCGCGCCGCCCGACCCGGCGCTGGGCACCCTGTGGGCACTCGGTAAATATTTGTAGAGCGCACTGGAAGGAATGAATGAACCCATTGGGCGCAGCTGGGGGGAGGGCGGGGCCGAGGGCAGGTGGGAGGCCGCGGGCGCGGGAGGGGCCCCTGGAAGCCCGTCCTCCGCCTCCTCCTCCTCCCAGGCCCCAGCGCGCACCACTCTGGGGCTCCCGAGGCGGCCTCTCGTGCGATCAAGGGCGCGCAGGGCAGGGAGAGCGACCCGGGGCCCCTGCTCTCCGCGGTCGGAGTTCGGAGGAGGGTGGGTCGCCGCCGCCCGAGGGCCGGAGCGCGAGAGGAGCGGGAAGAGGGAGCGCTCGCCCGCCCGCCGCCGCCTCGCCGCCTCCCCGGCGCTCGCTCTCCCGGCTCCTAGGTTTGCTGGCTGCTCCTCCCACCCGCGCCCGCCTCCTCGCTCGCTCGCTCGCTCGCTCGTTCGAGCGGGTTTCCGAGCCCTGCGGTGCGCCAGGGTGAGTGCGGGGCGAGGGGCCCCGGGGCCAGCGCAGAGCCGGGGGCGGCGGTCCCGGCAGAGAGCAGCCGGCCGGGGAGGGGCCATGTCCGGCGCGGGCGCCGCGGGGCCCGTCTGCAGCAAGTGACCGAGCGGCGGGGACGGCTGCCTGCCCCCCTCCGCCACCTGGGGCCGGGTGCCCGGAGCCCGGGTCGCGCGTAGAGCCGGCGCGATGCACGTGCGCTCGCTGCGCGCCGCGGCGCCCCACAGCTTCGTGGCGCTCTGGGCGCCCCTGTTCCTGCTGCGCTCCGCCCTGGCCGACTTCAGCCTGGACAACGAGGTGCACTCGAGCTTCATCCACCGGCGCCTCCGCAGCCAGGAGCGACGGGAGATGCAGCGCGAGATCCTCTCCATCTTGGGCTTGCCCCATCGCCCGCGCCCCCACCTCCAGGGCAAGCACAACTCGGCGCCCATGTTCATGCTGGACCTGTACAATGCCATGGCGGTGGAGGAGGGTGGCGGGCCCGACGGCCAGGGCTTCTCCTACCCCTACAAGGCGGTCTTCAGCACCCAGGGCCCCCCTCTGGCCAGCCTGCAAGATAGCCACTTCCTCACCGACGCCGACATGGTCATGAGCTTCGTCAACCTCGGTGAGTGAGGGCAGGAGGAAGGGGGTGAACGTCCGGGCCAGGAGGCGCTTTGGAACAGGGAGGCGGGGGCCGCTTCTTAGGTCCAGCCCGCCCATCTTTCCACACCGGCCGTTTGCAAAACCGTAGTGCCTGGCCAAAGGTCTCCCACCCCCGGTCCTAGTGGACCCCAAGCCGTGCGCACCCCATGTAGAGCCAGCCAGGCTAATTTGGCCTGGTGGAGTTTTGGGGAGAGGACTGGTCCGAAGGCCCCTTCGGGTTAAGTGGGCGGCCGCACCTCTGGGGAAGGAGGCGCCGGGCCGGCCGCGGCTCAGTTCAAAGCGCGGGGCTCGGTCATGTGAGCCGTGCGGGTCAGCGCGGCCCGCGCTACCTGGGTTTAAAGGGCCCCCCTCGGCGAAGCTGCCTTCCCGCCCTTTCTGGGCCTCTCTCAGCCCGGCTTGGCCCTGGCATCCCTGGCGTCGCGCCCCCTTCCCGGCCTTAGTAAGCCCTACCTGTCCGCTCGCGGTGCGCCTGCCCTAGCGTGCTGCGCACCCCGAGCGCCTCGGGGCCCCTCTCCTGGCCGCCCCCCTCGCTCTCAGCTCTCCCGGCTGGAGCTGGGGAAGAAACGTTGCCATTGCGAGCTTTCTATTTTAAATATTTAATGATAGGTCCCGGGCGGGCAGAATCCATTTTCAGCGTTTATCACATGTGGCGCGCAAACCACGGCTTTTGGCGATTGGGTGGCGCGGGAATCTCCGAGGAGACGCCGCCGGGGGCGGCTGGGGGACCCGGCTCCGAAGTGGAGCCGCGACGGCCCGGGGGACAGGAGGCTGGGGCCGCGGCGGGGGCGCGGGGGCCCCCCCTCCCGCTGTGCACGCACACTCACCAGACTCGCTCAAACTAACCCCCGGCAGCGCGCTGTAGGGCTGATGATCAAATATTTGGTTTCCGAGATAACACGCCCCGATAGCGCTGTTTCCTGAGCCGCTTTCATTCTACACGTGTAACTTGCTGCGAAAATCCGAACAGAGTCAAGACAGCAAACTTACGCCCACGGGCGCTGTGTCAACATGGAAATAATGATCCTCAAGCCCCCCGCCGAGCACTGGGGGCGTAGATGGAGGGCGCAGGGAAGCCAGGATCAACTTGAAGGCTTCCCGCTCCAGATAAGGTCCCTGGAGTTCCCGGGACGCCATTGTCTGCCCTTAATAATAGCCAAAAATCAAATAGTGAAACAAGTTTCAGCGAGCAAGGGATGGGAGGTTTAGATGCCAAAATAACTTCAAGAAAGTTTAAATTATACTAAGCAGCCTGTTAAAACGAAGCAGCTCCATATGTCCCGGTTTAGAACAATCTCCAAGATGTATGAGGTGGAAAAAAGCAAGGTGCAGATCAGGGAGGTTACATATGTGCTTGTATATCATCCCGTCCCACTGGAAGAAGACACCAGGAACTGGAAATAGATTTTACTGGGGGGTGGGGCAGGCCTGGAGCTGGGGTCTGATCTTTCATTGCCTGCACTTTTGTCTGTGATTTTTTTGTTTTTACAATGTATATTTATGACCTATACCAGAAACTAAAGAAAAATTCCCAATACATACATATAAATAAATAAGTTATAGCAGAGCCCTGGAGCTGTCCTGAAGCCCGGGTTAATCAGGGCCCTTTCTCTGGCCAGAATTTATGGTATCCTGTTCTGTTGGGTACCCATGACTACCTGTGAACGCAGCAGGTCCCAGTGGCTGCCTTCAGAGCCTGGCTGGGCTCATTAAAAAGGTATTTGTAAGCCCTGGCTTCTGTGGAAGGCTCTGCAAATCCCATGCAAAAAGCACCCTGCTGCTTGTGGACCAATAGCAGGGCCAGACCCAGGACTGCCCACTCCCCTCCCCACTGGAGGAGGACTAAGTTGCCAACTAGGCACCCCTGGGGATCTTGGGACAGAGGTGTGTGCTCCCCCTTGGTGGTGAGAGCAAGCTGGGACATGTTTGGGAAGGCCACGGCTGGGTGGTTTTCCTCCTCTGGCTGTACACACACCTTTCAACCCCGTTAGTCCCATTTCTTTCATCTTGAAAGGACAAAGACCGGCTTGTCTGAGCCTCTTAATCAGGGCTGGCTTTGGGCTTTGTGGGCCAGCCCTGACTTTCTCAGGTCTTGCTTTCTGGAACACCATTTCAAATTAGATGGCAGAGTGGCTTTTAACAGAGTGCGCTGACCTTGTTTTTTTTCCCCTCTGTCCCTAAAACGCGAGGTAATTAGTTGGGTGAAGACTTGGACTACAGTTTGGCAAGAGTTTTCTGTAGATGCTTCGAAGGTTGACCTATTTCTGCCCAGCACAGGGATCAACTGCCTGTCCCTCCCATTCACCCTGGTTCCAGATTTCCTCCCCAGGAGGGGCTTGGGGTTGGCAGTGGGATTGGAGGGGGGTGTAGGACACTTCCCTAGAAGCTGAGTTTGCTCAGAAAGTTCATGGTTTTTCCTTGGATTGCAAATCATATTAATCTGGAACATACAAAGTTTTCTAAAGGTGTGCTTAGTCTGACACTTGACCTAAGAATAAGAAAATGCCACTTGTCCATATCAAGCCATTACTTGTCATCCTTCAGGGGCCCTGAGGGGAACTTTGGGGGACTCTTGAGGGGAGGCCGACTTCCCCCACGGGCCCCTCCTGCCTCCACTGCATACCGCCACTGTCCTGGAGTGCTTGGGAGACCTCGGCCTGAATTCTGACGGCTTTTGCAGACCTGGTGCGTTTATTCTTCCTTCTGTCTGCAGCCAAACTGGTTTTTGTTCCTATAAGTCCTTCTCGGAATTCAAGCTTTTTGCCAGGCTGAGCAGGATCTGAACGAGAGAGGGAACTGGAGGAGCATTTACGACAAAACCAGGTGCCGAGAATGAGGACTTCAGACTTCACCTTATGACAAAGACCAGCCTGTACATTAAAGCCCCGGGTAATGCTGGTCGAGCTGCCGAACTGAGACTCACATCTTCCCAGCCTGGGCCCCTTAAATTCAATGGCGAGATTTGTAAACTGGTTTGGATTAACAAGCCCCCAACTCCGCAGCGTAGACTTAATTTTTGGAATTCAAAACAGGCTCTCCTCTCTCAAATAGTGCCCAGGCATTGTGAATTCTGCAGTCGGAACCCGGGGATAGCCCCCACCTTTCCTTCTTTGGAGAATTTCAGCAGCTTCCCTTGGAATCTCCTAAAGCAGCCGGCTGGCATTAGGCGTGCACGATGCGTGTTTATCTCTGGTCCGGGCTGTGAAGGAACCACATTTGTTTAATCTTCAAAGCTAAATTAAAAAAAAAGAGAAAACTGGAAACCTATCAGGATTGGGCTCCGCGTCTAAAAGTGGCTTTTGTGACTGTAGCTGAAGAGCCGCGAGAGGCCTTGCTGTTTGACTTCTCCTTCATACCATCTGGCTGTCCTTTTTGTTGACAAGTGTTTGGCATTAAGAGCTCTCCTTTTGCCCCTTAAGAACAGGCCCTACCACTGTAGAGTATTAGAAAAAGATTCTGTTACAGTTTAAAAATTTCCTTCAGGGAGTGCTTCGAAGGGCGCATGGGCTGCAGCGTTTGCAGCTGTAACCTGGCTTGTGTTAAGATTTGGAAAGGGCTGTTCCACATTCCAGCGCTCGGAGCGCCGGCCCTCACTGGTAAGCAGCCAGAGGTTAATATAGATGTCACACAGGCTTTCCCCCTTCTTTCTTTTTTTCTTTCTTTCTTGGTGCACAGCGCCTTCACTATAGGAGTGCACCAACAGCTGTGTTTTTAGTAACCCTTTCAAAATCACTTCTTTTAAACCTCATTTTCCAGCTTCTATAAATCAGAGATCTTCTTCCCCCTTCTCCCAAGGGTGTATGTGACCCAGATTTGAACTTTTTTGATCTTCTTTGTATTTCTCTTCTAGAATCCAAGCAGGTTAAGGCTGAGCTCTGGATGCCTGCTTGGGTGGTTATTTTGGGGTTTTATCCCAGGCTTATCATTGGGTGGGGAGTGGCTCATCGAAAGAGTAAGGGAGGTGGCCCAGATAAAAATCGATTGCAGAGCAGCAGAGGAACGATTGTCTAAATGCATGGAGCCAATGCTGCTTCCGGGATGCAGCCCTTGCGAGCTGCAGTTTGGGGCCTTACCTCGGGTAGCAGGCTCTCAAGCCTCTGCCGAGATAAACACAGCTGGCGAGCGATCCCTGACCACCGGAATGCCTGCGATGTGAGCGAATGTCACATGTCCGCTGAGCTCAGAGACAAGTGATGACTTCATTCCAGGGAGAGTCCCATCTAAGTTGATTGATCACCCCTATCGCTTTAATATCTCCCCCCCCCCATTGGGTAAGGTCATATTTGGCCCATTGCAAGAACCAGAGTGTCCTAACACTGCCCCAGTCTCCACCCTGCCCCAGCGTGCCCATCCATGTAACCAGCTGAATATTCTGAGTGGAGAGTCCTTTGCACCAAATGGCTGACCACCTTAACTTTTTTGCAATCGCTCTTCAGACCTAGCTGGGGGCTGTCGACACACTCGGGTTTTTTGTTTTTTGTTTTTTGTTTTTTTTGGCAAGTTGCTGCAAAGCTTCGCCTTAATGCACTCTGGCAGTGTCACCAGGGGTTGAGGCACAGGCAGGGATGTGTGGGACCTGTCATGTTATTGTCAGAAGGAATGTGAGGATTAGCCTTTAAAGCGAGGTGGTGGGAGAGCGTTGCAGCTGTGTACACTTATTATAAACGATTTAAGTCCCACTGGTAAAATCAATATATTGCATTGCATGACCCTCTGCTTTTAATTAGTTTAAATCAAATGTGCCGGTGCCATTTGCCTCCTCTCGCCTTCATGGGGTGAGGAAACACCAATATTTACATAGAAACTGTTAATTTGTGGCGAAAATGATAACACACTTAGCTTTACACACCCAAGTGGCTCCAACTTGATGGATCCCAGATCGACGCAGAGTTGCGGGGTGACGTCACCAGGGCGAGGGAGCAGGGCGGCATCCTCAGGGCCACTTGTCGCCTAGACCCTGAATGCCAGACGAACGCAGGTGGGTACATCTGTGGGTGAACTGCCCGAGGGTGCTAGTCTTTCAAGAAACTAGCCGATTCTTTCATTGCCAGCTTTCCGGAAATGTGGAGATTCACTCCCATCATCTAAACTCTTTCCTCTTAAGCGTTCTTATGAAATTGTGAAACGGGCACTTGCTTTTCTGGCTGTTTTGGAGTCTGTTCTCCCAGCCGCCTGGGTCTTTCGCACGGGCAGCTCGAGGCACCACACTTTATTTAGTCCAGAGCTTCAAAGGCTTTTCTTTCCAGTTGCTGAAAACAGTTTACAGAGGAAGGGGATTCTTTCACTGCAAACCACCCCATGTACGCTTGCAGCGATTACGTGAACCATCCAGTGTGAGTTGTGTGTTCAGCTGCGACTGAGTTCTAGGGTTTGCAGCAAATGACATTTGACAAATAATATTTGACAGCAATGTGACTTGGTATTTCTTAATATGGAACAGATATTTCAGAGTTCACCTTCCCTCGGCGGAAAATCGCATGAACCCAATGCGAAATGGCAGTGCCGATGAATACCAGGGCTGCTGCTGTGTGTTTTCCCCTCCCCAAAGCGGAGTGTTTATGATTTGGGGGGACATTAGGAGCGCATGAAGTTTGACACTTACTTATGTGAAACTCCGAGTAGCATGTGCGATGCTGTCCTTTCAACATTTGTGTCGGAAGGCATTGTTGGGAGCTGCGCAAAGCCTTTGCTGATCCGCGTGGAGTGGATTGAATTAATGACAACTCAGAGCGCACCAGTTTTAGGGTAATTGCTTTATTGTTTTGGAGCCAGGGTGCTTATAATCCGGTTCCTGTACAAACATGTTTAACGTGTGTTAATGCATTTCCAAACCAGAGCCTCTCAGCACAACCCTGCTTTTCATTAATTGATGTCGGTAGCATGGTACAGTATTTCAAAGGGCTGGCCAAGTATAAACTGTGTTTCCAATTTCCTTCCTTTCCTGTGTTTGGAATGCCAATGTTAATTTGTTCCCATGCAGGAGCAGGGGCTGCCAACTGCGGCTTTCTATAAAGGCTTCACAGTGAAGGCTTCCAGCCCTCGCTGATGCTTGGGGCTGCCTGGCCAAGTTTCCTGACACTTTGCAGCTAATTCTGGATGATATATGGAGTGGGGGGTTGGGGGGCTTTACTGCCGTGTAACGGAAGTTCTCGGTGACAGCAGAGGGTGTGACTTGGCAGGGGAGAATGGCACGGCATCCACAGTGATTCTCTTTAGACGCAGCTTAAACCCCTGTGTCTGTTTCCACTGGGGTTGCATATGAGCTGCGTGATCTTGAGCAAGTTACTTAACATCTCTGAGTCTGTTTCCTCATTTTATAAAGCTGAATAATAATCGCTTCCTCCACAGGTCCTCATGAAGACAAAATCATATCACGGGTCTGTAGAGACCGGCACACAGTAGGTGCATGATAATTGGTAGCTCTTGTTTTTATGGTGGTGTTCAGACCACTATTCGTTTTGGTAGATTAGTCCAAATTTCAGTTTTTAAGTACTCAGTATTGTAATCCTGAGATGAAGCCACCCATGTTATTTTAAACATGTCAAGAAAATGGCCCCAAAGATGTGTACTCACGCACGTGTGTGTTTTCCTCCTCTTTCAGGGGTCAGTGAAATTTGACTGAGCACACCAAACTTATCTGAAGATGAGGAGAGTATAATGCTAACTCTTTCTCTTGCTTTTAGCATCTATGGCTATTTTAAAAAATTTTACTACCCAGGAAGCTGAAACTGAGTGAGGGCTGTACAGGAACTCTGTACTACCTTGCAGCTTTTCTCTAAATCAAAAATTATTACCAAATAAGAAGTTTTAATTTTGAAAAATCGCATTACTGAAATATTTCTTCCCACCCCTTTCTGGAAGATGGTCAAAGTACAAATTGTCTTTTCCTTCCAGGGAGTGACAAACCCAAAGCATTCATTAACAGAACAGCACAACTTCCCACTTTTTATTGGAGCAGGTGCAAGGCTGCCCCCTCCTCCCCCAGCTGCAGTTTGACTATGACAAAGGCCTGTGTGGGTTCAGTGCCTTTAGGAAGGCCTGTGAAGATTAGAGGACTCGAGAGGAGCCGGTCTCCAGGGCCCAAGAGGAGGGGTGGGCTTTCTCGCTGCAGGCTTCCCGTAAATTCCCTCCAGCTCTTTCTATACTTGTTTGAAAAATCTGACCTAGCCGAGTATTGAGTTTCCCCTGCATCTTTGAGGTCACGTGTTATTCTCTCACATCTTTATCTCCCCAGAGTAGCTTTCAAGTTTCCATCTTTTGTTGTCTGGCTTAATTAAATTTGGCTGTGAATACAAACTTGCACTGTTTCCAACCTCGAGGACTCCCATGTTTTTAAGCACTGGAGTTAGGCCTGTGCTGTCTTGTAACACCAGCCTCTGTCTCTTGCTTTCATGTAGTTTGAAAAAAAAAAAAAATCTAAGCCCTTAGCATGACAGTCGGCCCACAATGGTCCTGTAGTGCTCCCAGGGCTCATCTGCCCAGCAACTTAACTACACACACAAAGGCAGGCGAGCTACTCTGTGGTTTCCATGACTTGAGTTTTGGCCTTTGATAAAGGACTTTTTCTTGACTGTTTTTTCAGACATTCTTACTCTCTCACGCTGCCTCACAGAGCTCTAGTGACGCAGAAGGTGCTCAGACTTTGGCTGCGTGTGTGCATGGACGAGGTGAAGACATGCCTTCTAAATGGTTTTTAATCTTGCATCCCCACAATACATTTTTGAGCACACACCCTAACTAGAAACAAGCAGTATAACTCTTACGATTTTAGGATAGTTTGTACTTTATAAAATGAAGACTAAAAGAGAAATTTAACTAGAAGGTGCTAAAGATAAAAATGATAACAAAATTTTAATGTTAGCGAATTACATGTTTTATCTCATTGATCATTATTAATTGATACAAAGGTTTTAAATTTAATTAATTAATGAGACAAATTTAACTAATTTTGCTATCACTAAAATTTTCAATGTGCTAGAATGTGGTCTTTCAAAATCAACCGTTTGGGATCAGTGAGCTAAAGGTCTGGTCCTAAATTTTGATAATTTTGATCCTTCGTCTGTCTAGTCTGCATAAGTGGGGTTATCATGTGGTAACAAAGAACCCCACAATCTCAGCAAGTTAAAACTCTGTAGGTGTGTTGTTCTCTCAGATTAAGTTATGGTTTAATCTTGGGTTGGTATGGGGCTCTGTACACTGGCCAGGTGGGAGGGTGCTCAGATCCCCGGGCTGATGGAGCTGTCACCCTTCTGAATATCACCAGTTATTGTGCGATAGGGGAAAGACAATGTGAATTGTGCATGGGCTTTTACATTTTCCACCTGGGAGTGACTCGGCACTTCTGCTCACATTTCATTGGTCACAGCTAGTCACGTGGTCAAACCTGACTTGGGATGGGTAGGAAGTTCCAATCCTACCCCTTGCTTGGGAAGGGGAGCACCAGAAGGAACCTGGGAGGTGGCAGTAGTGACTGCCACGTCGTCTCAGGTGAAGGCCATGTCACGTGATAAAGACATGGAACTGGCACCTGTGAATTATTGGCCATATCACTAAAACAAGGTCTTTATTTTTTCAGCCTGATCCTCCAGTTACGCAGACTGTTGTTGAAGCTCAGCTATAAGAGTCAAGTTCCATCTTCCCCGCTGCCCATCAGTTCTTGAAATTTACTTAATTGGATTGTAGTCCCTCCCCCCCCCCACCCTGTATCCCAATGGGTCCCTTTTGCCTCCCAAGCATTTGCACCCCACTTTGGAGACCGGTGTTTCTAGAAGCTTCCGCATCACTGAGGTATTCACGTGGTTCAACAAGAATAACCACTTCTCTCCATTCCCACTTGTAAAACGACTCGCCCCTTTTGACTTGTCTTTCAGCAAAAGCAAGCTTCGGCTTTAGCCTGGTTCTCTACCCAGAGAATTCAGGAGCCTGACTCTGGTACCGACTGGAGAGGCGCTGCTGCTGGCTGGCGTGTGTGCGGGCTGTGCAGGGCATTGCCTTGCCGTGAAGCCTTGCCGCGAATGGAGAACGGCCCTTTCTTCCTGGGCCTGAGAGGCACTTCCTAGTCCAGGCGGAAACATGCACGGCTGCATCTAGAAACTGACTTCAGAGACTCCTTCATTATCTTCATTCACCACCAAAATAAATCCTAGTGATAAATCCTCAGCCCTCGGGAGGGCTGAGTTGAGGTCTTCCTGTGGCAGTAATGGATTTCTAACACCTTCCTTATCAGGCTCCTCATTTAATTCTCTCGCATGCTGCAGAGGAAGTAGTGCCTTTCCCAGTCTGGGGGTGAGGAAGCTGATGGGGCCCAAACTTGCAGAGATAGGAAGTGGTGGGGTTGGCGTTTGAATCCAGCTCGTGCTGAATGTAAAGCCATCCGCTTTTTCCTCCTGACCCCGTGGGGGGTGTGTGCATAGGGTAGGGGGCCACCAGGAGAATAGTGTTGAGACCACCGAAACAGACGCTGAGCCTTTGAGCTTGACTTTGTGGGTCGGTGCTCTGAAGAGGAGGATAAAGCGGCAGCTTGCACCTTTCCCTTTCATTATCCACCCTGCTTCTGACAGCCGCCCTGCTCTCTGTCCCTATGGCTTAAACATAATTGTCAGGGCAAAGGGCCCCACGCGTCCATGGGCTCGGGCTCCTTGATGGGAAATGCCAGAGGCTGCTAGAGATTGGCATCTTAATGGCAATACATCAAGACGCTGTACGGAAAAGACCATGGGGAAGGTGTTTACCGCACGTAGCAGAATAAATATCGCATATGGTTGGTAATTACAGCATAAAATCACCAACAGTCTAAATCTGTGAGCAGGGGTTTGGAGAAATAAATTTGGAATCAGTTTACGTATACATTTGTAATAAACCAGAAAGGGGGATGCAAGGACTCTCTCTTTTTTTTTAATGTATTGATGTAGACATAAAACAGAATGTTCAGAAGGAGAAAACAAGTTGGGCGGAAGGATGTAAGGGTGTAAGCATTTGTCAGTGTGTCAGAACACACACACACACACACACACACACACACACACGGACACCAGTAGTTCTGTGTACGGTCGTGGGTTCATGGCCATGTAGCAACACCAGTGGGAATGTGGGCAGCGGGACTCACACCAGCCGCCTCTGGGGAGGCAGCAAAGGGATGGGGTTGGGGAGAAATTTTAAATAGACCCCAACTGTTCCTGTAAGTTTTCTTTCTTTTAATGGTAAGGGGCCATTAGGAAGTGCAGCGTGGTGTCCTGGTTTGGATCTGGGAACAGGATAAGGGCACCAGTGGAAAAACCGGGGCGATCTGAAAGAAATCTGGAGTTTGGTGAATTACTTTCTTAGTTTTGACAAGTGTCCCGTGGTCATGGAAGATGTTAACCTGGGCAGGAAGCTGGGTGAGGGTGTGTTGGAACCCCATACTATCTTTGTAACTTTTCTGTAAATCTGAAGTTATTCTAAAATAAAAGGTTTACGTAGAGAAAAAAAGCAACCACTATATACTAACTCTGTTAATTCTTAGTTGTGGGTACCTGGATATTTGTTACATTTTTCTCTGCATTCTGGGTGATTACATTTTTCCAAGCCCCAATGAACCAGAAAACCCTGCTGCTGGAGTCTAGGAGAGGTGGCTGTTGGTGGTGTCGCTGTTCCCAAACGTGGGCCCCTGGAGAGCCGGTCTTAGAGTATGTTCAGGGTACCACACCCCAAAGGCCAATCATTTATCAGTCTACAGACCCACTAGCGCGATGGGGTTCAGCCAGAAAACCCTGCTTGGCAGCACCCCGAGACCTTTAAAAGTCCCTGCCTCTGTTCATAAGAAACCCAATATAAAGCCGTCATTCGTTTACAAGCAAGAAAGAGGGGGTAGGTGGGGCCATTGTAGGTCTTTCAGTTTTTCTCTTGGTCCTGAACTTTGTAAAATGCCCCCCACCATCTTCCCCCTTCTCAGGTTCCGTTTCCTGACTGACTTGACCTAACAATTGTTGAGAGAGAAGCCCTTAAAAATGGCAGTGGGGCCTCAGAACCTTCCAGGGCTAGTAAATGTTTATAGGGTGGAGGCACCAGTTGGTCATTTCCTTTAGGCGGAAACAATAAATGAAGCTACTTGCCTTCTTTATACCTCTCAAACCCTGAGCGCCCCATTGTCTTAATATACTGGTGATGGGTGGGTGGGGGGTATGGGGAAGGGGATCCAGAAATCTCTGAGTATCTTGGGGCTCAAACACCCTAGGAGCTTGGAAGTGCCCCTTTTAGGTCGGTTTAGGACGGGGTCTCCCAGTGTTGGCACTATGGACGTTTTCAGCCAGCCGTCCTCTGTTGTGGGCCCGTCCTGTGCATCGCAGGGTGTTCAGCAGCATCCTCTCCTCTACCCACCAGATGCCAGGGGCACCCCCCTTCTGAAGTTGTGGCAGCCAAAAATGTTTCCGGACACCGCCCGAGGTCCCCTGGCAGGGGGGGATGGGGAGTGGGTGGGGGCAGAATTGCCCTCAGGTGAGAACCACTGGTTTAAGGTAACTTTCCTCAAATGTGGAAGCTGATTTGAGAGCCTTTGCTTCCACCCCTTCGGCCCATGGCAGCGAGTGGGGAAAGCAGCAATCCTTGACTTGGGGCTTATTGTCCGGCTGTAAGGAACCACTCCTGGGAACACAGCTCTGCCTGCATTGGAAACACCCCGGAGACAAAACTGGAGGTCAAATCTCCAAAGAGCGGGCATCCTCTCCCTGGAACCTAAATATTTTCACAGCGCTTTTTGCCCAGTGATACTAAAAGATTATTAAACAGTCTTAGAACTGGTCCTTTTTAAAAAATTCCCCAACTTTCCTCAGGAGGGAGTAGGGGGAAAAAACCTCTCTCTTAACTGTTCCTCTCTCTGGGCAGGTAACTTGTTAGGGTGAAGGGGGAGGTGAGCAGAGATGCTGCACTTTTCCATGTTTCACGTTAGCTCAAAAGCTGCTTGAAGCAGGGGGACCTGGGACCACACCCAGCCTGCTGTCTGCTTTTGTACAGTCCGTGAGCAAGAATGGTTTCTATATTTTGTAAGAGGTGATAATAATCAAAAGAAGAATAATATCTCATGACATGTGAAATTAGATGAAATTCAAATTCCAGTGTCTATAAAACTTGAGTGGGACACACTCATCGTTTGTGTATTGTCTGGGCGCTTTCACACCGCAAGGACAGAGGTCTGCCATTGCCACAGAGGCTGTACGTTCTCCAAAGGCTAGAATATTTAGCATCTGTCTCGTTATAAAGTTTGCTGAGCCCTGCGTTAGACAGTCTATGCCCTGGACCTGGGAAAGGAAGGGTTAAAAAGTAAAAAAGCCCGAGTTTTATCTGCCCCTTTGTCCCTCTGCAGATGCCATGTGACACACAGACACCCTCTCTCCTTCAGGGTGTTCAGAGGGGCTCCTTCCAGTTTGAGGAAACTCCAATTTAAACAGATTTCACTTCTCAGCGTCTTTAATGTGAGATGCATTACAAATCCCCACAAAGGCCGTGGAGCACACTGCATGGTTCTTCCTAAATTTGTCGTCCCAGCAGCCCCCACCCATGTTCTGGTCTCAAAAAATTGTCCTGAAATGTTTCAGGTGGTAGTTAAGACTGACTCTGCGGTGAGACCACGTGAGTCTAAATCCCACCTCTGTGACTTGTTAGCTTTGTGACCTTGGGCAGGTTATTGAACTGGGGGGTCCCCATTTCCTCCTCCGGGTTCATTCTGGTGCCTGCCTCTCGGGCTGCTGGGAGGATTCCCTGTGCAGAGGAGGAGGAGAGCCGACACGCTGCCCGCATGGCAGCTGGCACCTGGAACACTTGCTGCCTGCAGAGACACTGCCACTCGCCAGACCCAAACCCGGTTGCTGGCCTGTCTGTGTGGGTCCCGAGTGCAGCTCTTGGCATCAGGGCAGTGAGATTCACAGCCTGCCCATCCAGGACGAGAGCAGGGATTTGGGTTGGGGTGATCCGCCCCGCCTCCCCGGGCTGCAACGGGAAGCCCAGCTGTGTTGACTGGGCATGAGACAAACCAGGAAGCTGGTTTCCTTATTACGAATCCTGCTATTCTAGAAAGTTGCCTCATGCTGATTCAACATCTGTGTTTATCGATGCAGAGTTTTAACGCAACGTGAACCATCAGGACCCATGTGTGCCCGCCAGCTAAGTGCACAAACAACCCCTCAGATTTAGACACTTGACTGTGGGCTGGCTTACTCTTAAAAATCAATCAATCACAGAAAATTGTTCTCTGTCTCTCTCTGTCTCTCTCTCGCTCTGTCTCTCTCTCTCTCTCTCTCGCTCTCTCTCTCGCTGAACTCTGTTTGTCAAACTTAGTAGGGTGGCATTTCCTGTGTGCCCCAGTTTTTGATATGGACCGTTGGTGTTTCTCCATTTTAAGCGAGGATCCAGCCATGCCAGTCATTCATCAAACAGCACGATTCCCACATTTGTTTCTGAGGGAGGAAACTGAGGCTCAGGGGTGACCTGTCACTTGCCCAGCTTTGGGGACAGCAGATCTGTCTGGCTTTGAATTCCAGGTCACTGGTGTGTGACCTCAGGCTAGTTACCGGAGGTACCGAAGCTCTGTGGGCCTCAGTCTTGGTCAGCTTGGGCCGCCGTAGCAAAATACCCCAGCCTGGGTGGGCTGAACAGCAGACGTTTATTTCTCACCGACTGGAGGCTGGAAGTGGGCGATCAGGATGCCGACTCGGTCAGTTCTGTTTTTCCCCCGGGCTTGCAGATGCCTTCTTCTCACTGGGGGAGAGAGGGCCCTGAGCTATTCTTCTTCTTATAAGGACACGAATCCCATCATGGGGGCCCCACCCTAACGACTTCATCTAAACCTAATATCTCCCAAAGGCCTCATCTCCAAATGCCTTCATACTGGGGGGTAGGACTTCAACACATAAATTTGGGGGGGTGACATAATTCGGTCCTTGGCAGTTTCCCTCTAATGTGGGGTGGCTCAGGGCACAGGGTGGCTGGGATTAAGTGAGATAATGGCAGGGAGCTTGCGTAAATGGAGGCCACTCCTGGGATGCCTTTGGGGGCTCGTCTGGCTACAGTCTCTTGTAGGCCCTTCTGTGAACATGACCATGGACTACCATCTGGTATCCTGGTCAGTCCACCAGCTACAAGTCCCTGGGGACGCCTGTGAGTGCCCCTCCAAAGCCATATCCAAGACTATGCACTTCCCTAAGCAGCTTCACATTAAAAAATTGTGTTTGTGTTACTTACTCAGCTCTCATTATGGATTTTGACCAGTGGCCTGGGCACCTGGGAAAGCAAAGTGAGATGTGCAGTTGTCCCTTCCACGGGGGCTAGGCTGAAGGCAGTGGGTGGAACAGAAAATGGGCACCGTGACAATTACTCTTGAAACCCTTTAGGAAGCTGCCATGTTGAATAGAGACACACTCTTTTCTGGTAAGCCCCTGTTGCTGGTTTTTCTTCTGGTTCTGGGGCAGATTACTGCTTCTTCCATTGCATAGGAGATGAAATAATTGGCTTAAGTTTAGGGCCCGTATTGTACCAAAATACCTTTAAATGCTGGCACCACCCTCAGGGACAGGAGATGCTGCGAGATGTATGTTTATGCCTCCCAAAGCCTGCTCCTCACTTCCGTGGAGAGGAATGATGTCTTCTAAGTCACAGAACACCTGCCTAACAGTGGCCTCAGCACTAAAAACGTGTCATTATCTCCTACAACAGCAAGTGTTCAGGGAGGTGATTCCAAGTTTGGGATAACAGCCCAGTGATGTCATCCAGGTATCCATGACCTTTCCACCTTCCCTCCATCATCCTGAAATGCCTCATGCCTGTTACCTCATGGTTGCAAGATGGCTGCCACAGCCCCGGATATCATATCCTCATACAATCTCATATACATTCAAGGCAGGAGAAAGGGGAAGGGCCCAAAGAGCTCTCCTTGCTTGTTTATCTCTTGGTTTTCCTTGAAGTTCTCTAGAAGACTTCTGCTTAAGTCCCATGGGTCACACTGGTTCATAAGGCCAGGTCTTGCTGCAAGGAAGGATGGGAAGGTATGACACTGGCCTCTGGCCACCACATTCAAAAGTGGGTGGTGGAAACTGTCCGCAGTGGTTGCTGGGTAGCCACATTCAAATGATATGTATTGTTTCTCTCTCTCCCTTTGTAGTTGTCCTCTGTGTGGTCTGCAGTTGGATCTATGTAAGGTTTTTGCACATGTGATTTGGCTCAACTCTATGCACAGATAGAGGCCCTCTGCTAGTTCCCAGAGTCTCCAAATAACAGTGAGCCAGCGTAAGTCTGTGCAGAAGGTTGGTTGCAGATTGACGTTAATTCAGCCAGGGCCTCTGCAGCCCATGGAAAGACTTCAGTTTCTCTTTAAACTCAAACCTATAAGTAGGTGCAACTTTAACCCTAACTTTGAAGAGTGCACAGGACTCCAGCCAACAACCAATTGTTGGCTGAGAACAAACCTCTCTTTACCTATGGGACCCTCCTGATCTCCTTGGATAAGGGGCAGGAGTTGTTGGGAATGACCCGAGCCGGTCAGGAATCATTGTTCCCTGGGAGGAAACCGAGGCCGGGTGGGGCTTGCTCCGAGTTCTGCTTGTGGCCCCTGCTTCCCGTGGGGTAGAGGATGAACAGACCACGATCTTCAAGGTGTGTTAAGAATCAGTGTCATTGTCTGCTAGCCAAGGATGGAGAGCTGCTTGGAGGAAGAGCCTGTCCGTCCTGGTAGCACCTTGTAGGCACACTGACAGCCTGAACAAACTTTTTCCGGTAAGTGGGTTTGCGCACCTGGGTTGCTTCTGCCTGTTTCCAAGAGAGACTGATGTGAGAGCATTTGGTGTAGCCCTGGACCCACTGGTTGGAAGAGACGGTCTGGGGGAAAGGAGGTAGAAGCTATTCTGGGGGGCGGGGGATGTTTTTGTTGTGAACCAAAGTGCACGTAACAGAATTCTTTGGTTGCAGGCTAAAGAAATCTGTTCAGAATAGGTAAAGGAAAAAAAAAAAAAAAAGAAAATTAACACATCCACCAGCAACTAGAAAGTCCTCAGAGAATCCAGGGGTTAGTCTCTCCACATCCCCCAACTCTGTCACCAAACAGCTTCCCTCTTACTCTCTGGATTCCTCTGCTACCCTGCCTCTTGGGAGAACGCTGGCCGTCCACGCCCACTTGTAGTTACACCCATCTGACTAGCCATAGGCTTGCTTTCCCGGCTTCCCTAGCAGCCTAGCAGGTCGGAATGGCCACGGACGCTGTTCTAACCAGCGAGACACACGGGGAAGCCTGCTAAGGGTAAAACGGGGTGGAAGGTGGTTCTGGAAAACATTTTGCCTCCTGATGAGTGACAGCTGAGCAAACAGAACTCTCTACCCTTTCTCCCCCTTTCCTGCCTTGAACATGGTTCTGTGATGTTTGGAGCCATGGCAGGCATCTTGTGACCACGAGGCAACAAGCCAAAGGATTAAACGTCAGTGTTCGGACAACGGCACAGCAAAAAGGCAGAAGAAACTTGAGCTTTTGATGACACGGTTGAGCTATTGCACCCGACTCAAATTCCTGGGGAGACACTCTTAGGCAGCTTGGATCACGTGTTCCCTCATGAGTCAGTTGGGTCTAGAAGGTAGATCGTGCTACCTAAACAGCCTCTGGCCCTGTGTGGCTGGGATGGGGGTTTGGGGGGTCTGCCTACTATTCAACATAGCTGTGTTAGCCATTACAATAATAATTAATCCATAATAATTTTCATGACAACCATTCAGGTGGGGCTATTACTATCCTCCCTATTTTATAAACCAGAAAACTGAGCACAGAGAAGCGAGTAGCTGGCCGGGATGTCCAGGGAGTGCATTTGAATTTGGAGGCTTAGCTCTCGACCCCTCCCTTTTAGACCTGACTCTGAACTGCTCCTCAGGCTCGAAGAATGGGTTTAGAGCAGGTTAGGAAATAGCCTTGCTAATGGGAGGGTCATATGTGAGGGCAGTAGGAAACCACATAAGGGTTTTACAGCGGTGAGCTTTAGGTATAATATCCTATTTCTTTGTCCCTGTCTCTGAAACCAAGATGTCTTAAAATGGATAAAAGTGTTGGTATCTTTTCCCCAAAGAGCTGTCATTAAATTGGTGGCGCCTCTTACAGTAGAGGAACTATGGTGACAAATACTTCTTAAGTAGAACTGGAGCTGGATCAAGCCAGCCAACATTTATTGTTAATAAAAGGATTTATTAACATGTAATATGTGTACAGAATATTGCACAAATCAAGAACAGTTACGAATGTTTGCAAAGAGAACACAGCTGGGTAACCAGTGCCCACGTAGATCAAGAACAGAGCACGCCCAGCTCCCAGAGCCCCAGAGCCCCCTCACCCAAGGGTGGCCACTGTCCCGCCTTCTAATGGTATAGATTCGTCTCGCCTGTTTTAAAGCTTTATTGTAAGTTTAATTGTTCAGGAATTCTCTTAACTCACTACTAATCATTTCCAATGATTTGGAAAGATGACCTCATTTACAAGTGTTTCATGTAAACCCGAGACTCACTTTGAAAGTCTGTTTGCAACTCTACTGGTGACATTCAATCGAGGATCCAAAATGTAATTTCAAAACCATTATTTGGTTTGATCTCGAATTCTCCTTTCTGTACCAGAAATAGGTTCAAAGGACAGCAGTGCGATTTTAAGGGCGTTTTGATAGTTCTGCTTGGGAATTCAAGCGCAGGTTGTTCAAATGTGAATGTGAAATGAATAAGGCTCTTGGAACTCTTATTTTGAAAGGGAGATGGGCACCCGGCATGAAGGAAACGCAGAACAATCTCTTCCTTAGCTGCACCTGCACTGCCAAGGCCTAATGAGTTTAGGTTGATGGAACCCAGACCCCAGGAAGGATTATAAATTCTCATTTGATTTGATTTGTTTCTAAAATACCTTAAACCAGCTGCGCCTGCCCAGCTGACCCAGGAGTCTCTGGCTCCTTTGGGGGAAGGTCTGGGCAGGCACCCTCCTGTCCCGGGGGGCAGGCAGCCTCAACAGCTCCTCTCCGGCCCCCCGCCCCCCAGCTGCTCCCGGGGCCTGCTCTGGTCTGGCACACGTCCCTGCCATGTCCCATGATTGCTAGCCTCTGTCTCTTTGAATTCTCACAATGGTTTCTTACTGGGGCCTCTTAATGTCCCCATTTTATGGAAAGGATGCTGACCGTCCCAGAGGTGGCTTACCTTGTCCTGAGTCACTGGTGGTTATTGGCAGAGCCTGCGTTCAAATGCAGGCCACAGGTCCCTGTGGCCAATCTCTGCCCTGGTTTGCCGCTGCTTGTGGAGCTACGTGAGGCCAGAGGTGGGTCTGTCCTCCTAAGGGGCCGGTGGGATTGTTCCCAAAGTCTCTTCACTAAGATAATTGGGAAACTGCCAAGTGCCAGGCAAGTGAATGTGGCAGGTGGTGCCATGGAGAGCAACAAAATAGTGATAGTTAACCTCGTTCAAGACTTCCCTGTGTGCTGGCACTCCACAGACATTCTCCGTTCTAGAGCTTCTCCAGGTGGGGTCCCCAGACAGGTGGCCTTGTTATCTCTTGAGAACATGTTAGAAAGGCAAGCTCTTGGGTCCCACCCCAGACCTCCTGAATTGAGAACACTGGGAGATGACTCACAGAGTATTGTCACCCTCCCATTGTACAGGAGCGGAGTGACACTCTAAGCGCCCAGCGGGCAGTAGAGCTGGGACCCACCCCCCAGCCCAGCCCCATGGTGGACGTCTATGTTTGTGCCCTTGCTCAGGTCTTACTGTCTTAGAGTTAAAACCTGCACGACAGTCAATACACAAGTCAACAGGCCAAGTAATAAAATAACAGCCGTTAAATTCTAGGAAGGAAACAAAAGAGGCGGGGAGAGGAGGGTGGTCATGGGGCTGCGATCACCAAGCTGCGCCCAGCCCAGCCGAGGGCAAGCGGCCACAGAACCAGGTCCTGGAGCACAGCCCCTGCCCCTGTGCTCCTGAACTTGGTGGGCCTGATGATTATCCAGCGTGATGTCACTTACCAGGTGACAAGCTCCTAGGTGGCCCTGTGACGGAGCAGGGGTCGTTGTGCCTATTTTGCAGACAGAACCGTGAGTTACAGAGCTTCCAGCTCTCAGGCCTCTTGCACAGCCCTGGGATGAAATTCTCCCCACTTCCATGGGATTTCTCATTATAAGGAAAAACCTTCTCACCTGTTTTCTGAGAACATACATTTGGACGCTCGTTTGCAAAAAGCGCTTCATGTCATTGTGTTGCTATAATAGAAGAAGCCAGCTCCCTGACCCCACAGAGCGGTGCTGCCTGATAGAGCTTTCTGTGCTGATGGAAATGTCCTTTGTCTGTGCTGTTCAATACGGAAGCCACTGGCCACGTGTGGCGATTTAGACTTAAATTGATTACACTGAGATAAATGTAAACATTGAGTTCCCAGCCACACCAGCCACATTTCAAGTGCTCGATAGACACATGTAGTTAGTGGCTGGCATAGTGGGCAGTACAGATGTAGGATTCAAGTTTAGACCATACGTATGTAGGTCAAAATTGGTAGAATGTTGGCAACTTTTTATGGTACAACCTAATGGAAGAGAAAGGGGTGTTCAGACCTACTAAGTCCATTCCTTTGATACAAAGGGAAAAACAGAGGCCCAGTGAGCCCCAGGGTCCCTCCCAGCTAGCTGAGAGCCCAAATGGGGCCAATACTGTGACTCTCTCGAGGTGTGTTTGCTCAGAGACTCTCAACTCAGCATGATTGACAATGGGGCTGTTCCCTGTTGTGGGGCTGTCCTGTGCGCTGCAGGATGTTTAGCAATGTCCCTGGCCTCTACCCACTAGACGCCAGTAGCACACAAAATGAGTCCAGGCGTTGCCCAATGTCCCTTGGTGGGGGCGAGGGGGGGGGAGAGGACCAAATTGTCCCCTGTTCAAAATTGCTAGTTTCGCTGAAAATGGTATCTGGTTTCCATTCTTTGCCCTCATTTTCAGTTAGCCAAGAATGGGATTGGGACCGAGAGATCCCTGGGGACTGGGTTCCTCCCTTTGAGGAGATGGGTGAAAGGATGGCTGCCTCAGTTTATGTCGGAAAGGTGGACATGTGCTTACAGTCCATTTTTCTTTTCAGCTCTACCAGCGTCTGGGTCTTTTTAGCAAACAACTGGCTTCAGCCCTGGAGATAATTAAACCCATCTTTTCTCTCTCTCCCCGCCCCATCCCCTAAACCCTTTGGTCCGTTCAATTCACAATGATAACATTGTTCGAGCAATACTGCACACATGTTGACACTGAAGTGTTTAATCTTGCGGTACAGTAATTCTCTCTGCCCCACTCCCACCCCCACATCTGCGGCCTGCAGCGCTGATGACAAAAAGCCAGGCTGCCAGCGGTCTCGCCTCCGCGCCCTGCGTCTCAGGACATAGCCCCCCAGCGTCTAACAAGGAGGCAGTGTCTCTGAAGACCCTCTCAGAGCTCCTAGCACTGGGACTCCAGGTGGTCTTGTTGGCAGCCCAAGAATTTGGTGGAAAGTTCGAGAGTTGAAGCAGCAGTTCAGGGGCGGGAGAGACAATGCCTCTTGTGTGCCCTCCGCCAGGCAGGGCCCTGCCCCCCGATTTGGGGGGCTAGGGAAGGATGATGGGGAGACGGGTTAATGCTACAAAGTCTTTAAGCTGTCAGCCTTGCTCAAGGGTGACTCTGGCAGTGGGCCAGAGCCAAATGTACAAACCAGAGAGGGACCAGAGTGGGGTGCAGTCTTCACTCTGAGTTTAGTTTTTAAGGAGATGAATGCCGTGACCACGTGGTATGTGCCACGAGCTTGGTATACTTCAGAGCTGTCCTTATATAATCGTCTTCACAGCTACGAGGTTGGAGGTGGTTCCCGGGGTGAGGGAGAGGGTGTGGCCAAGTGCTGAAGACCATATGAGTATTCACACCAGCTGTGTGGCCGTGGGCAAGTGTCCTCTCTGAGCCTCAGTGTCCTCATCTGTAAAACAGACACGGTGCGTGGGCGACCTCTGAACAGGGGTTTTATAAGGATTCAATGAGGTGATGTTTGTGACACGGGATGTGGTGTCCAGGCCAGCGGGAGAACTTTTGTAATGGTGGCCATCCACCGCCCACCCATTAGGATGGCTACTATCAAAACAAAACAAAACAAAACAAAACAAAACATCAGAAAATAACAAGTGTTGGCCAGGATGTGGAGAAATTGGAACCCTTGTGTGCTGTTGGTGGGAATATAAAATGGTGCAGCCTCTGTGGCAAACAGTATGCTAGAGCCTCAACAATTTTAAAATAGAACTGCCGTATAATCCAGCAATTCCACTTCTGGCTATAGAGGCAAAAGCATTGAAAGCAGGATTTCAAAGAGATAGTTGCACATTCACGTTCATTATTGACAGTAGCCAAAAGGTGGAAGCAACCCAAGTGTGCATGGATGGACGAATGGATAAACACAATGTGGTCTGTCCATACAACGGAATGTTATTCAGCCTGGGAAACAAATCCCGACACATGCTACAACATGGATGAACTTTGAAGACATTATGCTAAGTGAAATGTCAGGTACAAAAGAACAAATGTTACATGATTCCACTTACAGGCGGTACCTAGAGTAGTCAAATTAATAGAGACAGAAAGTAGAGTGATGGTTACCAGGGGCTGGGGGTGACTGCAGAATGGGGAGTTGTTTAATGGGGACAGACTTTGTTTTGCAAGATGAAAAGAGTTCTGGATATTGGTTGCACAGCACTGGGAGTGTACTTAAACTATTGAACTGTATGCTTAAGATGGTTAACTTTATGTTTTTTACCACAATGAAACATAAAAACAAATGTAAAATGGTGGGCGCTACCTCGCTTAGGGGTTAGATAGATGACAGAGTTGCGATCTCACTGGGCTTTTTATCAACTTTTCTCTCACAGCAGAACCCCTGAGGGCTCTCCCACCTGCAGTGGGGCGGTCAAGAAATACTCGTGGAATGGGTGCAGCAGGGTGCCAGGAGACAGTGAGGTGCTCCCTATCAGTTTAGACTTAGATGCTATGTTCTTTCCTCTGGGTTCAGGACCGTCCCCTCCCGCCTCCTGGAAGAGCTGGGTAGCACTGCGTGTCACGCTCCTGCCGTTAAGAGAACGTTTTCCTGTTAGAGTAGTTGGGTACGTCTGTTCCGTTTTCCAGAACTCCCAGTTTATGGCATGCCACCTGGCAACTTTTCAAGCTCCTTAATCTTGCCATGTAAATCTTTGCATGAGTGAAGAGCCATCATCGAATTTCATCTCCCAAAGCTGCGCGGCCGTAAATCGCCTACTGACAGCAGCCTTGGTAAGGAACACCAGCCCCGTGAATCCTGGCACTCGGGTGTGTGCCTCAGATGGATTGTGTTCCTGTGGGAAAGGAAAGAGTCTGCATTGGAAGTTTCGGGATTAAATTGGGGTGCGGTTTCCAAAGCAGCCGAGGGCCCTTGAAAACTCACTTCTAGATTGCGGTTACATTGTGGGCTCTGGTTGGTGCGATTGGTTCCTAGAGCTTCATGCTCATTGCAGGGGCTTGGGGGTCTGTCCGCGGCCATAACTGGGGCTCCTTGCTCTGGCCTGAGCTCATGAAAGCCAGACTCCAAGTCAGGAGCAGAGGGCTAATGCTGGGCTCGCAGGTTTCACCTGGATAGCGTGCCTTTGCTCGTAAAATATGTGGTCCTGTCTCATAGCTTCGTGGCGTCTGTGGGGGCAGTGAGCGGACCATGTGGTCTGGAGGGTTAACCAGGCTTTTCCTAAAAACCATAACCTTTGGAAAAGGGCTGCGGGTAGTTAACCCGTTTATCAACTCCCCCGCGCCCTGGCCAGGAGAGGGGCCTGAGGAAGAAATGAGGACACTGTATGGCTGGCAGCCCCTCCCATGGGGCAAATGCCTCATCTGCTGGGGACCACAGCCTTGCTCTTCAGGTGTCTTTTCTGCATGGTGGGCCCCATGAGAGCTCCTTACTGAGGCCTCTGAGCCGTTGATGACCAAATCCAGTGAATAACCTCCTGGTCCCTTTTATCTGAACCTGGCCACCATCTGGCCACCTTATTCTGCCTGTCCTCGGTCCTGCTCCTTACCCTGGGCCAAGTTCTTCTGGTGGCCACGTTCTCCATCTGCCATATAGTCCCACAATGTCAGTCCAAGGCTAAGCTTGTCTTTCTCATTGTACGTGCGTTTTCCTCACAAAACTTATGCCTAAGCCCAGTTCAGCAGCCCCCGAATTAAACTTTCTTGTCATTGTTTCAGACCTCTCTCTTCTCAACTGTCTGGTCAAATTCCCCACTTGGGTCCCCCACAGGTGACCGTAAGTCTAACCTGTCTGTAGCTACCTGTGTTTTCTTCCCTCCTCCTTCACCTGCAAAGCCGTTCCTCTGATGAGTCTACCTGCCGGTGGCATTACTGACTACGAGGCGATTCTAGCCAGCAGGACACGGCCCTTCTCTCGTCCTCTGTCTTCAAATGCTGACATTTGATCCATTGTTGACTTCCGTCTACTCCCCTAGCCTCACTACCTGGCCATTCCATCTCTTCTGTAGTCCAGACCAGTGATGAACGATACAGTCATTTTCTCAGGTAGCCAAGGTTGGCAGTGGCTGCCTGAGTCTCCGGTTGAAGCAAAGTGTTGCAACTGTTCGGTGATGCCCACCGTGGGTAGAGGGCAGAGGAAGGAAGGGGGCATGCGTGCTGGCTATGCATTATCCCTGGACCAGACTGTCCTCTGAGCTCCCTGTCTCTGTTTTCAGCTCTTATTATCCACTTTGCACAGTGTTGCCAGGCCTCCGTCTAAAATCGATTTGGTTAAGGCACCATGACCAAACCAATCATGGTTGGTGGGGTCACTGGCTGACCCCTTAGCATGGCATTCAAGAACCTTGTCTTTTCTTGTAATTCCCATCAGACTTCTTCCCCCTCAGCAGCATGCTCTTTGCTCGTCTCCCAGGGCTTCAGTCGTGCTGTTACCTCTGCTTGCAGTGCCCCCTGTCCTAGGAGGCCAGTCACCCTCGCTTCTTCCTTAGGACTCCATTCACCACGTTTCCTGTGAAGAATTCCCACCTCCCTCACACCCAAACAAACGCACTGGGATTTTCTAACGTTAACTGCAATGAACTGTTTCTTTAGGGACTGTGTCTCATTTGGCTCCATGCCTACCCCACTACCCTCCAATTCTTGACATGGAAGTGGAGAGATACATGCACTAAAGCTGAGCTCAACGCTGACCCAGCAATCCCACTGCAGGGTGTGCACACAATAAAAATGTATCCACCAAAAGGCAGATGCAGGAATGTTCCTCAGAGCACCATTTGTAATAGCCCCAAACTGGAAACCACTCAAGTGCTGATCAAAAAATAAATGGAGTCCTCTTCGTGTACTGTGGCTCTATACAGCCGTGGGAACGAGGGAGTCACCACCACAAGCAGCCACGTGGCGGAGGCGAGTGAAGATGACAGACGCAGAAGGCCCAGTGCCAAGCAGACAAAGTGAGCCTGTGGAGGCCATGTTAGGACGGCCGTCCCATGGGGAGCGGGCCTCGTGGGGATGTTCTTGGTGCTAGTAGCGAATGTACTGTGTCCTGCTCTCAGTGCATTTACACTGAGAAAGCTCATCGAGTTTCATGACCACTTCCCATCTGTTGCTTTACTGTGTGTCTATTATGATTATAATAGCTTACTTAAAGACTAGACAGGAATTCCGCAAAGGGTAATATATTCCATCCAATAGCGTTAAGGAGCCCTATTAACTATCCGGCAGTGCCGGCCACTGGGGGGTTCAGGGTTGAGGCAGTCATTGTCCCCGTTCCTACAGAGCTTGGTCAAGAGGTCGGCTTGTACTTGGAAATTGTCCAAGTGTAAATAAAGCAGCTTCCATGGCAAATGGTCACCTGGAGATAAGCACCATTACAGGGGCGTGTTTCCTGCCTGTCCATTTCCGGGCACGTATGTAAGTGGGCTCATGATTGCTTTGCTGAGGACTGCCTTGGTTGCAAATGAAGTGACCTGACTGTAGCTTAAAGGGCACTTGTTGGAAGGGTCTCCACATAACTCATGGGTCAGAACTGAAACAGAAACAGGTTGGAAGAACTGGGGAGCAGGCTCAACTTGTATGTGGGGCACAGGCCATCCCCAAATGTCAGAGGGTCATGAGAGGGGATGCCGGGTGTGTAGCTTCCTGTTCCCACCTGCCTCTACCCTTTGTTGACACCCTGCAGCCCAGCATGTCCACCTCCTAGGGCCAGCTTTAGGGTTATTATTGCAGGTTTTTATAACAGAAGAACGCTAGGTCCAGCGTTGGGGACAGTCACAGGGCTGGTCAGGATGGTGTTTTCCGGAATCCATTTTCTTTGGGCTTATCGTTTGGTCTTGGGGATTTGGGCCCTTTTCATCTTGTGAAGATGAAAGTCTTTGTCAAGACCTGTGGCTCTTAGACAGTGGGGTTCTGGAAGGTAAATGGCGGCTGAGAAAAAGCTGGATTTCCTGGCTCTGGGTTTTCTTAGGAAGCTTTCCTTCCTGGGCACAGACTGGTATCAGCACTAGACATTTATTTTAAAGTCCAAGTCTTGGGTAATCAGCTATGGTAATCGGTCTTGGCAAAAGATGTATTTTCTCTCTAAAAGTACGTACATGCTTTCATGTACTTTAGCGGTGACGATTAAACCATCTCGGTCCCTGAGAAAGAGGTGGTGTGGATTCCATGCCGCGGGGCAACTCCCATGAAAGATGGAAACCTCGGGATGACAAGACTTGGAATTTGGTTTGGACTTTGAGTTATTCACTGCTCTTTTTTGTTTTTTAATGACAATTTTCGATAAATCACAAAATTATTTTCAAACCGTGATGATGTGGGTTTCAGGAAGAACAGAATGGTAACATGATTCATGCCTCTCATTGTCTTAAAATAATTAATGAAGGAAATTCACTCAGAAAGCCATCCCCAAGAGCCAGCAAATGCTTGCAAAAAGTTTAGCTGGACACTTTATTCACTTACCTTTTTTAAAAAAGAATCTTTATAACCCTGGTATCTTAACTGTCTGATATCTTAAGTGCCTGAACAGTTAAAATACATGCAATCTTACATGTTAAAAAAAGTTCCATATACACCTGCTATAATTAACTTTATATTTGTGATTATGCATCAGTGTTTTCTTTATTCATTGGGTGTGACTTCCGTGATTGTACCTGTGTTAATGTCATGCTTATTCAAACTTTTCTTTCTTGTTTGATCTGCTGTGCTTTCCCCCAGATAATCGTAGCTGGGCTATGTAAATACCCACATGTACATATTGTTGCTTCTATGCTGATTGTCATTCTCTTAGGTCATTTAGAGGCCCCGGAACGATGGCGAATGAATTGCTTGTCATTTGCCAGGTGCTGTTGTAAGTGCCGACTCCTCTGACCTCCCAACAGCTCTATGAGAAAGGGCCATTATTATTATCCCCCAGGAAGGGGACACACACAGAGGTTAAGTGAATTGGCCAGGGCCACACAGCTGGTAAGCGGCACAGCTGAGATCGGAACTTAGGCCACCTGGCTCCAGAGAGTATAAAGGTCAAGAGAGTTCCGCCAGTCGCCTAGCTTGTGACCCTGGGCAAGTTACCTGACTCCCTGAGCCTCATCTTCCTCATCTGTAACATGAGGATCAATTCTGCCTCCCCAGGGTCCATCAGATGACAGCACAGAGTGCTCAGTGTGGGACCCATCCATCGCTGAGAAGCACTCGTAAACATGCTTGTTTGCCCTTTGGGGTTCTTCCTCCATCTTCACTGTAAACTGGGGTTCCAAACCCCCATTCTCTTCTCGGCTGGTTGCTGGATTTGCCGGTAGGAGCTGTTTGAGGCGTGGTCTGATCCAATGCAGGGAGCAAGGAAGCTGGGGTTGTTGGAGTCTCGCTGCGTTCCAGGCATCGTGCTGGGGCTCCTGTGCACGGTTGCACGAGCAGCCCCTTTTGCTGAATGTTGGAGTACCACGTGCCTCAAAAGCATTCTTTCTGGCCTCTGTTGGAGGAGGAGAGGGAAGATGGCTGGGAACGGAGACTTTATCTGTGTAACCTGTCGGCATGGGGGCGGGGCATTGGCCTGTGGTGTGCGCTCCAGATATTAATCCCTGTACATGGGACTATCTAAGGGACTGTTTCATGGAGTGGCCCGAGTGACCTGAGTTTACAGTGAAGGGGGCCACAGGAAGGTGAGGTTTGTGAAGGAGGAATAGCCAGGTGTTGAATGCTGCTACCTGGAGATCCAGCAAGGTGATGACCATACAGTGTCCTTTCCATTTAGTTAAGGGACGGTCTTTGGTGACCTCGGACTGGGTGGGTTAGCGGGGCAGGGGGCCAATGCGGGCACGTTCACTGGGAGCTCACTCATGGCGGGGGTGGGGGTGAGGCGGCGCACGGACTGCTCATGGGGGTGCAGGCTGCTCTCCAGGAATTGCTGCTTCACCTCCCCTCGCCCACCAGCCCCCTGCAGAAAAGCACTGGAAGAGCCTGGAGTCGCCCCCACACTGTGCCTATCTCCTTCCGGGACCGACTTGTTGCCTCCTCCTGGCACGCTCCTTCACATCCGCCTGGTACCACACTCCGGGAGCGCGGCTTGGCAGCCTTACTAAGGCTGGACACACATGCAAGCCCGCTTCTCGGTATGTGCCCCCAGGCTCGCCAGAGTCGCTAGAGTGCAGGTACCCGGATGCTCGCAGCAGCACTGCTCGAAAGAGCCCAGAGTGCAAACTGCCCAAACGCACGTGAACTGTAGAAGGGACAAATGAGATACGGCACAACCAGACGGAATATTATACAGCCCTGGGGACACGCGAACACCCAGGGCGGTGCAGATGAGTCGCGTAACACGTGTGGGGAGCGCAGCCAGCCTGCCGTTAGAGAGGCGGGGGGAGGGGAAGGCGGCACCGGGCACGCTCTGGTTCTCCACGGGGGAGAAGGTTCCGTGGGTGGGTTTGCTTTGTGACACTCGCTGAGCGGCACACATCTGGTCTGCGTACATACTGTACATATGCTGTAATGCAATGTAAGTTCTGACAAACCAGCAAAGGAACTCTCCTTCTGAGCTGTTGGCGCTGCCACTGAGACACGTGGTGAAGGCTTCCGGTGGGGGTGGGACCTGGGTTCGAGTCCCAGCTCTCCCATCCCGGTCAGGTCACTCCACCCCTATTGGGTCTCAGGCACATCTCCAACCAACCTGCAGGGTTGAATGATCTGGAAGGGTGACAAAGGACGGGCCTAGAGCATATCCGCAGGGACAGAGTGAAGGCTGCTTGCCATGCCCCGTCACCCTGGAGTCTCCTCCTGAAGCTCACCTGACCTCCAGGTGTCTGCACTTCCCAGAGCTGCCACAAAAGACCCCTTCCTCCTGCTCCACCTTCATAAATCAGAGTGGGGCACTGGTGACATCCCCATTGCCATTCTTTGCCACCCAGTTCAGCCTTTCCTTGTTCTTAGATCTGGTCAGAAGAGGGGTGCTCATTGTGGGTGTAAAAGGGGGAGTGTGTGAGGATAGCTGCAATCCCCAGGGACCGTGGGACGTTTCTGGAGAGTTCTTTCCTCTGGCCAGCTGTCCACATGGAACCCAGGGTTCCAGCAGCTGCGGCCCAGACACAGGGCCACTCCTGTGCCCAGCCAGAGTCCCCTGGCCTCAAGGACGCTACCTGCCCCTTCTGCCCAGTAGGGAGCAACCTCATGGGTGGAAAATTCCTCAATGCCCCCTGCCCGCACCGCAGTATCTCTTAGAACTATTATTAAGGTTTAAAGCGGATTTTTCCTTTTAAATGGAGGCCCGTAGAAAGGGCTTTGGGCGGTCGGGGCTGTGAGCCTCCGTTCTCCCCGGCAGTCCCATCTGCTCTCAGCAGTGGCTGCCCGAACCCAGCCTAAGAGTTTTCAGGTTCTTTAAGTGGAAACGCGCTGGTCAGGCTTCTCCTCTCCTCTGGCCAAGCTGGTTCCCCGCCCCCAGGCAGGAAGTGCATGTGGGGCTGGGTCTCCCGGGAGATGAAAGATATCTGCAGATGCCGCAGACACGCCTGAGTTTGGCTGCCTGCATCTTGCCAGCACTCGATGACTCCCAGCTCCATCCCGGCTCCGTTTTGGTCTGAGGATGAATGATCCTGGGCATCACGGGTCCACTCCCAGAAACCCTGTTCTTGGGCTGATACCTATCTTGGTGTTGGTCACTCATGAAATGGGCAGAGTATCTTAGACTCATCTCACTGCCAGTACACAAGAGAAGTGCTGGGGACCTCTGCCTTATTTTGTCTTGACGTCACTTTCCAAAGCCCGCCCCAGACTCTGCCACCCATCTCTTTTTCTGCTTTTAGTCTAAGCCTGTAGTTGTAGACCCTGGTTGCTATTAGAAACGTCTTAAAAAGTACAGGTCTCTGAACCTCCTTCCCAAAGACACTGATTCATTGGTTGAGAGTAGAGCGAGAACAGCAGTGTGCTGGGGCCCACTGGGTGCCAATCTCCCCACTTCCATCTGCAGTGACTTCACTTTGGGAAGTTGAGATCTGCCGAGATGGAAATTGGCAAGCACTACAGACAGGGTCCCAGAGAGCCTGTTATTAAACGTTTACCAGCCCACCACTGGGCCAGGGCACCAATATTTTTTCAAAGCTCCCACGACGATTCTCACACAGATCAGGGCTGAGCCCCACTGGCCTAAGCTACACCTGATCGGCATGGTAAGGTTGATATTTGCTGATAATAGCTCAGTTATCTAGCCCGACTAGAGCTTAAGCTATTTACGTGAATTAGATCACTTAACTCTGACAATGACAAATGAAAGAGGGTTATTATCTCCATTTTCAGATGAGGAAATCGAGGCCCAGTTTAGGTTACTTGGTACCTTGTCCAGGCCACACAGCTAGTTGGATCTGAACCCAGGCCTGAGCTCTCAGAACCGGAGTCTGTCCGGGGCCTCTGGGATGGCTGTGGTCAGTGCCCAACTCTTCTCAGCTGGTTGGATGCAGAATCATCACCCTTGGGTCTGAGCCTGTGATGCTCCTACAGGTCAGCACAGGATGGGCAGTTATCCACAGGGGTCGCTGGCAATGGGCACGTCTCCATCCAGCTTAGGCCAGGTGCTTGAACTCAGAGCTGAGAGAGTGCAACCCAGTTACTAATGAGCTTTTGGTGTCCGTGTGTGTGTTTTTCCCTTTCCAGTGGAACACGACAAAGAGTTTTTCCACCCGCGCTACCACCATCGGGAGTTCCGGTTTGATCTTTCCAAGATCCCAGAAGGGGAAGCGGTGACTGCAGCCGAATTCCGGATCTACAAGGACTACATCCGGGAACGCTTCGACAATGAGACGTTCCGGATCAGCGTTTACCAGGTGCTGCAGGAGCACTTGGGCAGGTGGGTGCTGTGCTGGTGCCTGGGAGGGACGCTGAGTTTCCTGCAATTACCTAGGAAAAAGCAGGTGACAGCCAGAGGCTGGGGCTGCCTTGGGGCGGGGACAGCGATGACTGCCTCCACCCTGGGGCACCCACCGTGTGCCGGGCCTTATACCCAATCTTCTTCTGAAAGAAGGCGTGTGGCGTATGTTGCAGTTTCTTAAAACTGTCACCATCCGTGAATCCTGTGAGGAAGAGGGCATGGCGGAGTGAGCCTGGGGTGGGGTGGTGTGGCTCTGGCATGGAAGGAGGGCTGCTTCTCCCACTCATCACTCTGAAACCCAGCGCACGATGTCAAGCCACCAACCACAGTGGCCGTTTGTAATGAAGTTAGGGGATGAAAACCCTCAAACCAAAAATAAACAAGCAGAAAACTCTCAGCCTTCCAAAAATCAGGAGGTCAGGAACCAAAAGCTTGTGTTGAAAGGCTTTAATTTCTTGACACACTTTAATTTCAAGGTCTTCTGAGAAGACTAAGAGAATGGGCTGGAATATCTAACTAGTACATTGTACAGTCCCAAGGTGACATCTAGGGCTTTTGGACATCTCAGGTGTCAGACTTTGACTGCCCCCCCACCCACCCCATGCCATTCTTGGTAATTACTGGAAAAAAAGTGGATGGGCACCTCCTGAGGGGCAGTCTCAGCACCCCCAGTTGGCGTGGGGACTTGTTACCACATCGGGGACGTAGGAACCATTATTTATCACTTTGTTTGCCAAGCACCGTTATTTTGGGGACCATCTTAAATCCTGATAAAACCAAACTTTTCTTGAGTGTTTCCATTGTCTTACATTTGTAATCTCATTTCATATTCACGGTGACCCATCTGGGAAATAGAGAGAATTAAGACATGAAATCAAGGTCTTACTCTGCGACCACCAAGAGGGAAAGTAGACAAATTAGAACTTGAGCCCAGGCACACAAACAATAATTTCTTTTAATAATTTATTCTTGAATAGGTAAGACATTCACAGTATAGCATTCAAAAGAGAGAAAAGCAGCTATAGTGAAAATTAAGGCTTCTTCCCACCTCGGAACCCCAGGGCCCCAACCTTTAGGCAGCAGTTTCTTGAGTTTCCTCAAGTCAGCAAATATATTTATATATTTTAATATATTTGGGTTTATATATTTCCCCAACTGACGTCTCATCACGTGCTTTCTCCCAGACCTTACCTTCGTCACTGGACAGTGAACCTCGACCCTCCTTCCATGTCCGTTCTCAGGGAGGGTCCTAGTTCTCTTAATCACACCTTCCATTGGATGGGTCGTGCCACAGTGTTTAGCCAGTTTCCCATGTGCACACAGCGGGCTCCTTTTTTCCGCATTGTGTTGGGTTGTCGGAAAAGTCATGACGTATTTTTTTCTGTGTTTTTCGTTGCAAAAATGTGTCATGACTTTTCCGACAACCCAATAGATGGCGCAGGGTAGAGTGGGGGTTGGGAGCTGGGGAGGTGAGGTGCCGGAGGGATAACTTTGTTGATACTTTATTTCACACTTGTGCATGCCTATCAGTTGGAGACAGTTCTAGAAAGAGAATTGTGGGGTCAGAGGGCACACACATTGGTGACTGGTGGATTTTGCTGAACTGCTGTCCGCGGAGGCCGGGTCAGTTCATCAGTTCATACTCCCACCAGCCACACAAGAGAAGGCCCGTTTCCCCATGTGCTCGTCAACACGGTCTCTTATCCAACTGTGTTGATCTCTGTCAGCCTGGTGGGTGACAAATGTTATCTCGCTGTGAATTAAATGTGGCTTTAGGGCCCCCACTTGAATGCACTGCCCTGTGGTACCAGAATGTGTGTGGTGCAGGGGAGGCGGCAGGCAGCCTTGGCAGCCACCTCTGACTCTTACACAGGTGCCCCCGTCACCCCTGGCAGGCTGTGCCCTGGCCCCAAGCCCGATTACAGAAGAAACATCGAGTTCCTTCTCGGGGAGGGTGACATATGTTTGCTCTGTACTCTGACAAATCCCCTGGGACTCTTGAACAAGAACATATGTTTGACTTTTCTCATGAAGGCAGATTAACCGGGGGCGAGGCAGGTACCCAGAGGCTATTCGTCAATTGCCCACTTGTGTAAACCTTGTGCCCTGCCCACGCTGGGCCTCTTGGCAGGCTCCCCAGCCCTGCCTCCAGAATCTCCATCAAGAGGTTTAACCTCAGGAATGTAGCTGTCCCCAGTGGCTTTGGCTGAACACAAGGGGAAGGGCTGGCCGGTGTCACCTGTGTGGGTCTTCCTGCTGCAGCTCCACGCAGGAGTGTGTTCTCCTCCCTGGCTGGTGGCCGCAGGGACGGCTGGGATGCTGTCGGTGCCGGCCCCTTACCCAGTGAGTGGGAGCTTGTTATAGGACTGCCAGCATCCTCAGACACTGCTCTCGATGTGAGGGGAGCTCCACCCTTGGTCCCTCCCCTCCTGTCCTGGAGACCCTGTGATGGGCAAGCCAGGCCAGATGGGCACAGTGCCTGCCTCATGGGGGTCAGAAGCCACCGCGTTTGGAGAGACACGTGAGAGCCCAGCAGTTCACTGATTTAACCCTCACTGAGCACTCCTGCCCACGGGATCAAGCAAGCAAGCTCAGCTCAGGAGGGCAGGGACCGCGTGTAAAATGGTGGCTGAGGGGTGTACTGGTTTCCTGGGGCCGCCCTAACGAGGAACTATGAATTGGGTGGCTTAAAAGCAACAGGACATTTTTCTCCCACCGCTCGGGAGGCCAGAAACCTGAAATCAGCGTGTTCACAGGGCCGAGCCTGCGCTCTCTCTGTGCCTCTCCTCTTGTAAGGAAACGTCCATGTTGGGTTAGGGGCCCTACTCCAATATGACCTCATCTTAACTTAATTCTATCTGCAAAGACCCATTTCCAAGTAAGGTTGCATTCACAGGTGCAGAGGTAGGACTCGAGCACATCTTTGTAGGGGATACAGTTCAACCCATAATGGAGTGCAGAAGAGAGGCAGTAAACAGGTGAGCAAGTAAGTAGACCATCGGGCCTGATAAGGTAATTGGGTGGTCACTGATGGCTTGTTGAGTGCAGGACATTTGAATGGCAAGAAGGATCTGACAGTGGGAGGCTGCGAGGCCTAAGGCAGCGGTGAGCCAGCAAGGGAGGCTTGCAGGCAGGACGGAGGGTGGTTTATAGGCAGGATGAGGGAGGCTTGCAGGCAGGACG
>NW_017731382.1:4759893-4783937 GCF_001890085.2 Hipposideros armiger
GGCTTGCAGGCAGGACGAGGGAGGCTTGCAGGCAGGACGAGGGTGGCTTGCAGGCAGGACGAGGGAGGCGATGACGTGTGGGCAGGCTGAGCCACTTGGTCCTCGCTTAGATGAATGAAGCAGGAGCCTGTGGCTTCCCCATCAGGCTGCCAGCAGCTGCTCATCTTCTGCCTGTGTCAACCTGCTGACATTGTGGGCACCTGGTCCCGTCACGGTTTGAGGTGGCTACCCCCTCGACGCGACCCTGGCTTCGATCCACAGGGTGGGTCTGGAGGCCCCAGGGGACGAGAGAGGGCCTGAGTCACTGTGGTTGGAAGAGGGACGGGCAGGACAGCTGTCCCCGGCTTCCTGGCAGGCGGCCTGGGCAGGTGTAACAGGTTACCCCTGATGAGCAGCTTGGCCACAGGTGATCTCTGGGGATGCCCAACCTAGCTTTGGGTTCCTGCCTGTGGGGGCTTTGGGCTTGCTGGGAGGCCAAGTCCCATGTCAGCAAATGTTTGGGCACCTGCTGTGTGCCGTGCGCTGGAGGAAGTAACCAGACCCAAGTACCTGTCCTCTAGGAGTTCACATTCAAGCCCAGGGGGTGACGTGGTAGGTGCAGAGACACGGCAGGGCATGGGGCGCAGTGAGAGGCAGTGGGGGGCAGCGAGGGCTGCTCTCTTTAGATTTCTGAAGTTCCTTTCTGAGCCTGCAAGAAGGAAGCCAGTCCCTCATTCTCCAGGAGTTAAAAGGTTAAAAATGGTTTTTAATTATTGTTTTTTTTTTCTGGGTGGATTTTGTTTTATTAATCCAGAAGTAAGACAATCCTATAATGTAATTCCCTAGGTGGGAAAACCCAGCTATTAAGAGTGTGGATTTGAATCCCAACACTATGTACCGATATGGCCTTGGGAAGTGGTGACCCCCTTGGAGCCTCATTTCTTCCTTTATACAGTGGGGCGCATGATTGCATCTACCTCCCAGGGTTGTGGTGAGGCTAAAGGAGAGTAAGATACTTAGAACATAGTAAGTGCTCAATAAAGTTTCACTAATATTAGTATCATCACCACCACTATCAACACCATCACCATCATCACCACCATCACCACCATCACCACCATCATCACCACCATCCTCACCACCACCATCACCATCATCACCATCACCATCATCACCATCACCATAATCATCATCACCATCACCATCACCACCATCATCATCACCATCACCATCACCACCATCATCTTTACCATTATCGTCATTACAGGGGATGCGGAGATCTTCACAGGAAAATGGGGACATCCAGGTTTTAGCTGTGGCGTTGCTTTCCCCCTCGCCACTAAATCTCTTCATTTTGCAGCCTTTGATGGAGTGAAGGCCTGAGCGTGTGTGGAGCTGGAGCCCTTGTTTGCATTTCCTCAGCCTGGGGCCATGCATATTTTTAGGCTGAAGGCCTGTGGCGGGTCCGACTCCCTGAGAGGTGCCCAGATCGTGCCCCGTCGCCCTGCTCTGTGGCCGGTCTTCTGCCTCTGCTGAGGAAGCCACAGCCTCATTGCTGCCGGCCGCCCAGCTGTGCAGAGCTGGGACATCTGGCTCTCTGGCGAGCCTCTGCCTGAGCTCCAGGAAAGCCCTGGAGATGCCGGAGATTAGCTGGCCTGGGGAGGGCGCCTCTCCCCTTGTGACAGCCACTTTCCACCCAGGCCTCTTGATCTCTCGGAATCCAGATTAAATTCCGATAATGAGCCTAGCTGGAGACCTTCCACGGCCCGCAGGCCTTGCTTGTAGCGTGGCCCCAGACAGCTGGAGAGGCGTGCCTGAGCGGCCCCTTGGCAGGCTGTGGGGCGGGTGGGGACTGAGAGGCAGGTCTGGGGTCAGTGGCCTTGGCTCCAGTGGCCATGCTTGAGGGGTGGGGGTGAAGCAAGGGATCCGAGTCCTGCCCTCCTTTTCTGGACCCGAAGCCCAGGGCCTGACCAGCTGGGGTCCAGCTTCCCGGAACTGGACTCACTCTGCCCCCCGTGGCTCAACCTCTGGTTCCAGCTGAAGGTGAGGGTGTTTGGGGGTGGGGGTTGCACTAGCTCACCAGTTTCATTTGTGGAAACTAGACTGGGCATTTCCCGTCCTCCCGCCTTCTTTCCTCCTCCGGGTTCCAACCTGGCTCCCCACAGTGCTGCCCTATCGGTAGGGGCTGTGGGTGCTCCGTGATACATCCTTTGGGGAACCACAGGCCTGCCAGGGCAGCAGAACCCACTCGAAGGGTGTCAGTCACGGCCCAGGTTGAGCTGATGTTGGCCGGATGAAAAATGTCTCTTGGTTTGTCTCAGGGACTTTGGCTGCCAGGAGGGTGACCTCAGAGTGGTCTCCTGGGCCAAGATTGGATCAGCTGCAGCCTGAGTCGCTGATCAGGGAGCTCTCCCCGCAGTGGGCTGGAGAGGGACCCTGAGGAGGGCGGCTTTTCAGCTCCCTTCAGCCCAAGGCCACCCGCAGGTGGTGAGAAGGGTGGACGCAAGCCTCGTGCCCCCGTGTTACCCAGGTGGGAGCTCTGTCACCCGCACCCCCCAGGGGCCCTCCCCAGGGCTCCCCAGGTTTTCAATTCCCTAAAAGGAGGAGGTGTCGCTGGTGTCCTCAGCAGTCCCTCTAGGAACACATGCACCCGCGCAGGTCTTCCCTTTCCTCTGAGAAGGATGCTTCCTCCAGAGCTGCCCTCACCGACCCAGAGGCATCCTTGGCCCATCACAGCTCAGCGCAGCCACTCGGCTCCTGGGGATCAGGTGACATGCACTTCAGAGTCAGCTGGCTGGGGTGGCGCCTGAGCTTCTGCATTCCTGACCCTCCCCAGGGGATGTCCTTAGATATAGGGCCATGGAGATGGGTGAGCAGGTGCTTGGGTGCTGTGTGTAGAGGCCGTCTTACTGGGAGAGCACTGCAGTCCCACACCCCAGCCAGCCCCAGGGCGGTGGGTACTCAGACCCTGCCTGCCTGCGTCCTGCTCAGTAAGGTGAAGGGCTTGATTTTATAGCAAGACTCTGGTGTTTCTGACTTTGGTCACCCTGAGTGTGTCTCAGCCACAGGACATGGTCACCATCCAGAGCACGTCCCACCGCCTGCTCCAGGCTTGTTACCATTTGGTGCGCCAGGCACTTCTCCTTTCTGGTGCGCTTTGGACATTATCCTACAAAGCCTTGTCATCCCCATTTATAGGTGTGGAGGCTGCTCAGAAAGGGGGAGTAACTTAGAGAGATCATGCAGCTAGAAACTGGCAGAGTTGGGACTTGAACTTGGGTCTTGGATTCTGGCGCTCACGTTCTTGGCCACGACAGCGCCATGGTGCGTCTCGCTTGTACCGATTCCCTCACGTGGGGCTCAGGCAGGGCGATGGTGAGGCCCAAGCTGTGGCTCTCAGCCTTGGCCATGCATGAGAATCACTGGGGCTTCTACAGCCCGGACACAGCAGAGGCTGGAGGTGGGGCTGAGCATTGTGTAGCCAGGGCTGGGAACAGGTGGCTGATTCCTCGTCTCTATCTGTGAGCCGTCTTATGCCCATGAGATGGAAAGGGAGAGATGCCTCCTAGGACAGGTCACCATGTGCCCTTTTGCCTGGTCTCTCAAAGTCAACTATTTTTCTCCTAAAGGACTGAACCCAAGGTGAGGTCCAGGCCCGGACTGACAGTCTCAATGGCACAAGGAAGTGGCTGGCTGAGGGTGGAAATCTCTTTAGGCTCTGGCTCTGGAATCTTCCAGAAGCATCCAGAGTCTTCTTGCTGCTCCTGAAGGCCTACGTGCCTGGTTCCATGTCTCCTGGCTTCCGTCGCTCACCACTAGACCTCAGCCCCAGGGCGTGAGCTCTGGTTTGGAGCTGCTTTCTCAGGAGTTTCTGTTTCAGCTCCCCAGTGACCTTTTCAAGGGCAAAGAGGGAGGAGCTGGCTGCTAGGGCGCCGCTGGACCATCCTGGACGGTCAGAGGAGAGCAGCCTGGGCAGAGACGCCTCGGCACTTTCCTCGCTGCCTTTCTCTAAGGCCGCACTCCAGATCCCAGCTCAGAACGCTGGAGCGGGATGGAAGGGCCATTAACACCTGTTGGTTCCCCTTGGGGTTCGTCTTACGTGTGATCCCCCAAGGGGATCACTCTGGGAAAGGCCTGCATCCTGCTCTACCTCGCTGGACAGAGATGGGGCGTGCTATGTCCACTGTAGTTAGCGCTGGTCTCAGCGCAGTCGGCCTGCCCTGCTCAGCATCCCAGAGCCAAATGGCCCCTTGGCTTCCTGTCCTGCAGGCTGAGGCCATCTGGTGGGCCTTGGTGGTTTTTTTGATCTCTGTGCCTTTTATTTCCTTCCATAATCCATCCCAAGTCTGGCTTCGCAGGGAGAAGACGGATGGTGGGGGGAGCCCCTGGTGACAGATTCCATTTGTTGAGTGCTTGCGAGGGATTAGGCTGGTGCTTACAAGTTGCACGCATCCTGTCTTCTGCCTCACAGTGACCTTGAGAAGTCTACCTTCTCTCGTTTTGTGGATGAGGTCACTGGGCACAGAGGGATCAAATGACCCTCCCGAGGCCACACGCCAGAGGGGGAATTCACAACCAGGTAATGAGTATAATTTTGGGTGCTGGGGTCCCACACTCAGAATTCTGATGTAGTGGTCCTAGTATCACCTTGGCACTGAGAATTTTTAAGGCTCCCCAGAGTGGACTTGCTCTCTGCTCTGTCCTGTTCCTTTGAGGATCTGAGGGACCTTAGATGAGTCACTTTACCTGTTTTATGGGGATGGAGACGCCTGTGTAAGAGCTGAGGACAGTGCTGGTGAGTGGCAGCTAGGACTCCCCAAGGTGAGCGGGGGATGAGCGTCTAGATGTCTTTCTGGGAGAGGAGATCACAAATGGTGACATCAAGGAGCGTGCATGAGGCACTTCCTTTGTATCTGCGCTGTTCCCATCACTCCACATGGATTTAATGCTTGGCTGTGACAGTCAAGATGAACGCATGTGAAGTGGTCTCCTGGCAGACCTGCCTTGTGGGAGACGGCTGCTCCTTTTACGTCTTGACTGATTGGCTGTTGCCTCCCAAATTCACTGTGAAATCTTCACCTCCCCCCCCCTCTTTTGACAACACCTCTCTGAATTGGGAGAAGAGATGGCTGCCTTCGCGAATGGCGGTGATGACAAAGAAGATTGTAGTGAGTGCTGACTATGCAACATTCTTTAGTCCTTCCTATCACAACCCCCAAGGAAGGTACCATCACCTAGTCCATTTTACAGACAAGGAAACTGAGGCACAATACCACATTAGGGGTTACGGAAAGGGAGCTTGGTTATCCCCAGTCCCATTGTTTTTCTTTCTTGGCTTGTGGATACACATTTTCTTTTCCCTTCACGGCAATCCTAGGAATTGGGTAACGGTGGGGAATTGTATTTTCTGCACAAGGAAACTGAGGCAGAGAGGACAAAAGATGTGCCCAGCTTGTCCCAGCTCTGCTGACGTGTCCTTTGTACCTGGAGACTGGCACAGAGTAGTCACTCAGTAAAGTACATTCTCATGAATGGATAAAAAAGGGATCTGGCTTTCTAAGGCATGGGCTTCTTCGGTGGACAGACCGTCTTGCATCGAGGTGTTTCCCATGCCAGCACGGTGCCTGGAACCAGTGAGTGTCGCTCCAGGAGCGCTGACCCCACCGTCTCGCTCTCCCAGCATCGCCAGACCTTTGGCCAGTCCATCCCAGCAAACCATCCCACGTGTTCTGTCTTCCAGAACTGAAACCCGAGAATGCCTTGTTTTCAGTCTTTCTCCAGCATCTGAGCCCAATTTCCAAAAAGTGAAAATTGCCCGTAATTATAATACTTTTCGATCTTAGGGAAGTTCCCCTGTGATGATTATAATTATATTATTTAGAGCTTGTGTGCCAGTGGGTACCCAAGGGTGGATCGATTCTCGTCTGTCGTGGCCCCGGGCCCCCTACACGGGAATGGATTTGGGGAGAACGGGCGTTAGGATTGGGGGCTGGCTAGATAACTTGATCCGGCGCTTAATTCCAAAAGCACTTCATACTTGGACCTCTGCTCGCCTATAGGAGCTTATTTTTCCAAATGTATTAACATCTGTGTTTCATATCAGGGCCTGTAATTGCTTTAGCCTTTTTGGCAGGAGACAAAGAGAATTAATATTTTTCAATTTGGTCATGAGCGGTCATCTGTAGCTGGGAAGAAAAGTGCCTGCTTAAATATGAACTCAGTAAGGATGGGGAATGCAGGCTCACCAGAAGATAATGTCTTACAGGAGTCGACCATGGCTAAGGAAGTCCTCGGTGATTCCGAATTCAGGGCGGAAGTGGGCCTCTGGGTAAATGCTCAAGGTTCGTCCCAACACTGGTTCTTCTTTTGTCTCCCTACTGCCAGCCCCTGTCAGCGCCATTTCTTTTGTTGTTGCCTCTGCCATGCCCATGGCTTTCCATTTTGCCAATCCAAGAATGGAGGGAGAAAAGCTGACCCCTGGCCTGCATTCCAACATACACGCTGCCCCTGCCCCACCTGGGACCCAGGGTAGGCGTTGCTAATGGATAGCAGCACTCTTTCCTGCCTAACCTAGACGTGGCCCGAGTCCTCAGCACAGCTCCATCGCGAGAGGCAGCCATTGACGGAAACCTGTTGGCCACTGGTCTCAGGCCGGGTTTCCCTAAAGACGACCCTGAGACGAGGACTGTGTGTGGAAGTGAATGATTAGCAAATGTTTCCAGAAAATGTGGGCGTGTGGGAACGTGTGTCTGGAAAGGCAGGCACCAGCCCAAGGGGCTGTGCTATGCAGAGTCCCGCGAGGGTGACTTAGGCTCCCTCCTCCTGCAGGTGCTCGTGGTGACAGAGCTGCCTGCACCCCTCGCCCCAGTCAGGGGTCAAGGAGCGGAAGTGTTTATATCTTCACATCCATCAATACTTAAGGCAGGAGTTCTCAGCTTCAGCACTGCTGACGTTTGGGGTGGGCCATTCTGTGTCGGGGGGCGTCTGTTCACTGTAGGGTGTTAGCAGCACCCCAAGCCTCCACCCAATGAGATGATACTGCCAAGGTTGGACAACTCAAAGTGTCTCCTGACGTTGTCAAATGTCCCTTGGGGGGCAGAATCGCTCTGGTTGAGAAGCACTGGGGTGGAGGGAGGGGTGTCTATTCCTCCGCTCCAGCCCTGCGCCTGCTCACAGGCTGCTGTGGGTCCCACGGTCCCGGACGGCAGGGCTCCTTGAGTGAAAACTGGGTTATAAGGGCCTTTTGAAAGGCGAGGCTCTTCCTCGGGGGGTCTAGTTGGGGACTCGTTAAAGAAGATACTTGGCTCCTCAAGCAGGCTTCTTTTTCCCCTCCGGGCTATGGGTTAGGGATGTGGGCTCAACCTTTGTTTCCGGGGTTGGGCCCACAGGCTGGGGGGAGGAGGAGGGGGCTCATGAGTCAGGTTTGCAAGTGGGGCCGAGTTAGAACGAGGAGCCCCTGAAGAAACCTGTCCTTGTCACGGGAGGGACCCCCCTTAGAGGGCTGTTTTCCGGAGGAGTCCTGCTCGGATCTCCTTACCATTTGAGGTTACGTGTGCACGGGCCCTGAATTCCTAGGAGAAGAAATCGGTGAGACCCCGAGTCCTGATTCCTGGGCAGTAAGATCTCGGGACCGCTACTTCTCCGGCACTGCCGTGCTCTCTCGCAGGCACCACCCCACAGGCCATCTTGGATGGGGTCACTACCCTGTGTGTAGGAAGCCATTTCTCGCATGTGTCCTCTGAGCTGTGTTCACGCCGCACAGGGGGACTGGTGGGTGTGAGCCCAGACGCCCACAGCATCTTGTTTTGGCTTTTTTCCATCCCTGCTTCTCTCGGGGTGGTTCCTGGGGTCACCTCTCAGGCAGACTATTTGCATTCAAGTCCTTGTCTCAAGATCTGCTTCTGAGGGTGCCTGAAATGTGATGGAAGATAAGAGAGCCCACCTGACAGGACTGTGGGACATCAGTGGTGTAAAGCACAGGTGGCACCTGGCACAGCAGGTGTCCTCAGGACCCCCCCCCCGCCCCCCCACTTGCCACCACTCTGGTTTGTCAGCACGAAGTCTCAGACACCCCTCCCCCACTGCATCGAGTTGTTCAGATCTGTCCTTTGCTTTTGGAGCCCTTGAATCTGGTCATCGGGACACATGCTTCCTTCTGCGAACTCCACTGTTAAGTTCATTTCCTTTGTCCCTCGCCCGCTGCACTTCACTTTTCTGCCTCTTGTTTGGGATCTTAAAACAGCCTGTGGTTCTTAAAAAAGAAAACGTTAGGAAAGATGGTCCAGCACGATAACTGTGTTTGTGTTGGTTTGTTTATTCCTTGAATGTGCGTGAAGAGGCTGAATTTACCTCGTTCTATTTTGGTCTGGAGCTGGAGGCTGGAGGAAATGGGGCAACCAGGGAAAGTCTCGGAAGATGAGTCTCCCCTCCTTGGCGTCTCGCCCACCCACCTCCACCGTGCCCGCCGCACGCAGCTGCCCAGCAGCGTGGGATTTCCAGAGCCACCTCAGAAGCTCCGCAGGGCTCGCCACAGGCCTGGTTTTTCTGGGGGGACCCCAGAGGTCATGATGTTTCACCGCAGATCTGTCTGTCTCTGAGCACTCCCATCACCAGCGTGCCTCACCTCTCATCACTTGGGAGGTTGAATGGAATGACAGGGCCTCCAGTTTCCGGAAATTCTGGGGCCCAAGCCCTGGAATCTTAAGCAAGGGGGAACCAGAGTCGGGTCCAAAAGTAAATTTGAGGTTGGCTTCCTTCCCAGCTGCGGCTCGCTGCCCCTCTTTGTCCTCCTGGTTCCCCCTGACACGTACGGGTGAAGGAGCTAGCCCTGATGAAGTGATGGCACAAAAATGGACGAGGTGAACCCCAAACAACCGGCAGCTTCCAGCTGGGGGGCTGCTGGGAGTAACTTGGCCCATGGAAGGTGGGGCGTGGAGGTGTCTGAGGGCTGACCAGTATGTGTGACCCGTGGGCACGGGGTAGGGTGGTGGGCTGAGGCCTGGGAACTAGAGGCAAGTCTGTGGCTTTTTCTGGAGGCTCCTGAGTAATTTGGGAAAACATTCACTCACAAACACAATCTACAGAGAGTGGCACCAGAAAACCTCGTTGCCTGGTAAGAAAACTCCGAAGACACTAGCACATCCACTCAATGTGTGTTTGAGACCCACTTTGAGCTATGCGGCTTTCTAGTTGCTGGGTGACAGCAGTGACCAGCAACGTAGGACTGGTTCTTGCCCACAAGGAGCTTAACATCCGGTGGGGAAAGAGGAAAACCCGCAGAACCATGCAGGCAAATGTAAACACCAGCCTGAGTGCTGGAAAGGAGGGCTGTGAAGGTGTCTGCTGAGGATGCGCCCATTAGGGCATCAGTGGATGCCGCCCTGGGGAGCGGAAGCATGAACAGGGGTGACGGAGGTCAAAGGACAAGGAACAGTGTCCCAGGCAGCAGGAATAGCATGTGCAAAGGCCTGTGGTAGGCTGGCATCTGGTACAGACGCCAGGAGGCTGGAGCACTGGGGGCTGGGAGGGAGGACAGGGGTGAGAAGGGATGTGGGGGAGGCGGAGGGACAGAGCGCCCAGGCCCTTATGGGCAGGGTGGCTACACACCCCGTGTGCCCATCTAGAGCTATGATAGTCCCTCCTTCCTCTCCCCAAAGTTTCCTAGTTGGGACCATCAGGCACCTAGTCTCCATTATCATGGAACACGTTCGAGAATTTGGGATTTTTATCCTAAGAGCTAATGAAGGTTTCGTGAGCCAGGCCTCCTCTACGATGCTATATTTGGAATGAGGGTCAGAGCAATGTGGTTGCAAGTTCCCCGCTTTAGGGCCGGGGCAGCTTAGATCCAGCGGGAGAAGGCTGACATGGGCTCCAACACGGAGCCTTGAGCCCCTCTCTGCCTCTGTGCTGGCATTTGACGGTAGCATCCGTTTAATCCGTGCTTAGAACACTCCTCACTGTTATCTCGTGCAGGACAGAGGTTGGCTTGCCCAGGGTCACTCCCCTGGGATTTTACTGTAACTCACCAAGGACCCAAAGCCTTGAGTTGTGATGTCTATATCCCAGGACCACCCCAGGGACTTCATCACAAAGAGGGTCCTGTGCCCCACGCAGACATCCTGACTGTTTTCTCCTGAGGGTAGGTGCATCCCTGGTGGGAGAGAACCTTCCATTTCTACCTGTGCTCCTCCCCCCTCTGCACCTCCTGCCCCTGTGATCCGCGTGTACCCACAAGTTGGAGAGCCTCTTTGTCACAGGCCGTTGCCGGGGGTAGACATTTCTTTGCAGCAGGACTTCTCAGAGCCTTTAAAGAGTTAATGTGCGTTATGAACTCTCTAAGGAGCAATGAAGGTGCTTCCCAACCTTATTTAAATACAGAGCCCTTTTGATTTCTGACCGTCTCCTTTTCCTTTCTTGGATATCCTATTAATGGGAGACAGTTTTTGAGACCTTGATAAGCTCCAGACTCTTCGTTTTGCTGATGGGGAAACTGAGGCCCAGACTTTAAGGGCTGCTGACTTGCTTCCTGACTTGCACACCACGAGCCTCCTGGCCTCCCGTGAATGCGCAGGTGGTGGGCGGGGGCAGGGAGGAGGGAGAGAGACAGACAGACAGACAGACAGACAGACGGTCATGGGGTGGGGAAGCCGTGGGCTGGCGACTTGTGCTCTGGCTGTGGGAGGAAGATATCATGCTTCTTTGTGTGTTTTTCCACCTTTCTCCCAAATGACTTAATTTTAGTCTTCCTGGATATGCACAGTCTTAAAGTGTGTTTAAAAAAAGCCTCGGACCTCCCTGACTTCATCTTCCCACCCTGGGGACGCCAGGGACTGCTGGGTGACTTGGTAGAAAGGCAGGGCATTCCCTGAAGCTGGAGGTGGGGTGCCGGGACCTGGGCTGAGCCCTCCAGGGCTCAGGAGGGGCGTGCTCAGCGGCCGCGCCCGACTTCCTCGCGGCTCCTTTGAGCAAGCCCGGCTTCCCTGCGGGGCTGGTGTTTGCACGCCAGTCTGACTCCAGGTGCACAGAGCCGGCTCCCCAGCCTGACTCATCCCTTAGCAGCAACATGCCTGCTCCCCTCCATGACATCATGTCAGCCTGGGAAAGCTGGCTTCCCCGTCGCTCGCTCTCTCTCTTGCTCTCTATCTTCTGAGGAATGTTCCGCAGGCCCAACAGCAGTTCACAACATGCAAGGTTTTAAAATGTTCAGCTCTGCAGTTTTCCAGAGGTGAGAGCAGGGGTGAGGGAGAAAGTCTGCCGGTAACTGCTAGTGGTGCAGTCGGTTATCTCTACTCCCTGCATAACACTCTTCCCAGCTTCTCTGTTCTCTTAGGACCAGAACCTTCCAGTGGCCAGAGGCCTTGCAGGCTGCAGCCACTGCCCACCTCTATGCTCTGCATGCACCTGCGCCCTCTCCTCGTCGGCGTCTCTCGTCACACTTTGCACATTCTGTTCCCTCTGATGGAATGCCCTTCCTGTCCTCCCACCTGCGTGGCCCCTGCTCATCCCCCTGCCTTCCCTCAGGAGACGCTTCCCAAGGAATATCCTCCCTGAACACCCTCACCCCCAAGTCCAGTCCTCTTCATCTGCTGGCCCAGGGGACCTCTTCCTCTCCATCCCCTGACCCAACCAGGGTTGAACGACCCTCTGTGTGAGGTGCTCAGAGCCTCTGGACCCAGAGCCCCATCGCTGGCTGCCGCTGTAACTGGCTCTAGCCTGAGACACAGGAGGCACGCAGGGTGGGTTTCGGGAATGAAACTATAGTTCCTGTGGCTGCTGGAACAAATGACCACAAACGTAGTGGCTTGAGACAACACGAATTGACTACCTTACAGTTCTGGAGGTCAGAAGTCCTAAATGGATACCGGACTAATGCCACGGTGTCCCCGGGGCTGGTTCCTTTGGGGGCTCTAGGGGACAATCTATTTGCTTGTCTTTTCCAGCTTCTAGAGGTGCCCGCGTTCCTTGTGACCTTTCGTCAGCAATCGCATCACTGACTTCCGCTTGGTCTCACACCTCGTCTGACTCTCCTCTCTGCCGCTGTCACTTATAAGGACACTTGTGACTACATGGGGCTAATCCAGGATAATCTGCCATGTCAGAAATCCTTAATTTAATCACATCTGCCAAGTCCCTTTTGCCATGGAAGACGACAAATCCATAGCATCTGGGGATTAGGATGGGGACGTCTTGGGTAGGGGTTATTATTCTCCCACAGAACCCGAAGTTTGTTGTTTCCCTCCCTTTGATAAGGGGCCACGTGGCCCTGAGCCAGACACATTCTCTCCTTGAGTCTCTTCCCTTCTTCTAACTGGGGAAGAATTTCTGGCTGGGGACACTGAGGTGACAGGTGGCTCCATGTGCCTCATGTCACTTCCTGTCTGGGGCCTGCCACTCGCCAGCTGAGGATGCTTTCTTAACTCTTCTGTACCTCAGTTGTCTCATCTATAAAGTGGGGATTGTGATAGGATATACCTCTTTGGAAGAGGAAAGATTAGGTAAGAAAACGTCACTCAAAAGCTAGTGCACAGTAGGTGCCCAGAACGAATTGTTGGGGTGCTGAGGCCTCCAGCACTAGCCATGCCTCCTGGAGTGACCTTGGAAGACTCTGAACATGACCATTCCAGACCCCAGCTGGTGTCTGCTCCTCAAGGTGATGGACCCTGGGGGTTGGGGGGGAGTCAAGCCAGGTCTGGGGCTGTGATGGCAAGAGTGTTTCCATCACGCCACCCGACACAGGCCCGGGACTGGGTCCTATTCTCAGGCAGCTACCAGCGGCATGTGCACAAGACAGAAACTCGGGTCTTCCGAGCTGAAAAGCACCTGGAGTAAATTTCCAAGGTCCTGTCCAGCTACTAAGACCTGGACTGCTGGGACCCTCTGGCAGGTCGAAGGAGGTTTCTCTCCCACATCCTGCAAAGTGGGAGGGAAAGAGGGTGAAACGGTGTCTTAAGACGAGACTGGGACTGTCCCAGGTGCTGAGGCCGTGGGCGCTGGTGACCCAGCGGGAGTCTGTGTTTCCTATGGCTTGTGCTCCTGCCGGAAGTGCCCCAAGGCCAGAGGAATCCTCAGACGTCCATCTCGGCCCTGTTTTGCCCGTCTCAGGGCTGGATTCCCTGGAGCTGTGTGTGTGCGGAGGTTCGTTCCTCAGAGGCCACAGTCCAGGGGGTGGCATCCTGCATCCCACATGGGGCTCTTGCTGGGTTGTGGGTGAAGGCCCTTGAGATCACAGTCTCTAAATAGCCTCTAAGGAGCCAGAGGGTAAAAAAAAAAAGAGGACTTTCCATCTTCCCACGTTGGCGATTTAAAAATACGCACTTTTCCATCGTGGTGGAACTTTCCAGGGGAAGGTGGGCTGAGCGGCGCTGGATGGAAACCAGCTCCGGTGGTGTGTGCGGCTTCTCCGGCTTCTCCCTGTGGGTTAGATTTCACCAGTCCTCATGGGTGTCCCTGGGTGGGGGAGCCCACAAGCCCCAGCAACACTCTGCCCCCAGGCTGCTGGTTAGTTATTAATACCCCTCACCACCACGGAGTTGGGGTCACCGGCGGTTCACGCCTCCCAGAGAGCAGGGCTTTGGGGAAACCTGTGTTTCGGGAGGGGAGAAGTTGACCTTTGGGGTCTTGCTGCTACTTCCTTAATCGGAAGCAGTGTGACAAGAAGGCGGAAGAAACGCCACATTTGTACCCCAGCTCTGCTGCCCCTCTGTGAGCTGGGAGGACCAGGTGAAACTGTCGGCCCCCCCCCCCGAGAGGGTTAGAGCCAGGCCACCCAGCTCGCCCAGGTTTGTCCCGCAGGAGAACATGGAAATATATTGCCCCCAAATGGAATCTCGCTTCTTATAGAAATAGGACTGTGCTTGCTAAATTGAGACAATGTTGATGTACATGTGTAGAGGGCAGCTACATGCGAGTGAATTGTTGCTGAAACCCGAGTATGGGCATATTGGCTTTTCATGAATAGGTGTGTAAACCTTAAAAATATTATTTCGCAATGATGTCATACTCTATATGTGGGGCTTATGTTGGCCTTATCCATTAAGAAAAATACAGATTTATTGAGATACAATTCACATACCATGTAAGTCACCTTTGTAAAGTGTATAATTCAGTAGGTTTCTTTTTAGTGTTTTCAGAGTCATGCGACAAATACCACTTTTCAATGTTAGAATATTTTTATCCCCCGAAAAGGAAACTCCATGTCCATTAACAGGCGCCGCCCCCGCCCCGCCCACTTCCCCTGGTCCCCACTTGGTTCTCCCCGGTCACTGAACAAAGCGGCGTTATCCTGCTTTTACAGAGGAGGAAGTGGAGGCTGAAGGGTTAGCTGGCTTAACGCGAGCCTTCTCAATGCCCCACCACCTAGATCTCATCCCCTTCTAGAATTTTCTCTGCCCCACGCAATGTTGTGACAATAATGTGCACCATGCAGGGTTCAACAGCTCCCTCTGTCTCTTGCCTCTTGGGGAGAAGGTGAGTGATGGAGGCGACAGGGCTTAAGCGCTCAAGTTCTCAGGTCAGACTTCTACACTGTATCCTGGTTCTGTCACTTAAAGGGTCTATTGACATGGACAATTGGCTTCACCTCTGAGCCTCACTTGGCTCGTCTGTAAGATGGGAACGAGAACCTCACTGTTGGGGAGATTCAGGGACCTGGCGCCAGGAAAGCCCCTAGATTTTCAGCAGCAGGGGAAGGAGATAGAATGCATTTAGTTTCCTTGGAGTCCTTCACCCCGAGCCTTTCCCACCTGCGCTCTCACCTGGGCTGGGTCAGGGAGGCCAGTATGTTCAAGGTAAATAAAAATGTCACAAAGGGCTCGTTCAGTCCCTCCTGGCTGTAAGAACCATTGTGTTTTAACAAGATGCTCCCAGTGGCAGCTAGAGATTCCCACTTCCCCATCTGCCAGCCTGGCCCTGGCTGCTGAGTAGTTTCTCCATTGTCCCGTTCATGTGGGCCAGCCTCACGCCCGGGCCTTCCACCTGAAAGCAAAACCTGTTCGTATCTTACTCTTCCCACCTCAACAAGGCTCCCCGGCCCCGATGCCTTCAAACGAAGAAGGCTTGGCTCTTCCGAGCCAAGTGCAAACTGCGGCTTGGAAGAGGGGAGCTGGTGCATTCACGGTTGATTCACGGATGAGTCAACACCAGCCTGTAGCATCTGGCCCTCGGTGTCACCGCCTGTAACCAGAGAACGCTTAGGATCGTTTGGCAAGGCCTTCCCTCATCAAAGGCCTGGTTCTGTTCCCTAAGTCACTATTCATTGTTCTACCGCCCATAAGGGCCTATCCACATAGCTGGTCACATTTTCCTGCAAATAACAATTTTCCAGCAAAGACACCACCCAGCTTTGTGACTTCTGTGCTGTGGTGTGGCTGATCCTATCGGGGCCCTGGGAGTCTGACTCAGTAGGGGAATTGTTTGGGTTCAGAGTGCTGTTTCTTCTCTCATCCAATTGTTGAGAAACAGCTGGTGGCTTCATTGACTATCTTGGTAGCTCTCCATAGCCAGGAAAGTCACTGAGGCAAACTGGAGGTGAAGACAGCAGGAACTTCTTGTTTGTAAGTTTAAAATTTGTGTGAACGTCCCCCAAGCCCGTTCTGACACTGCCTCTGGAAGGACACCCAGGAGAAGTGAGCAGGTCATGGAGGATCATCTCATTGTTTTTATTCTGTTTGGATGTGAGAGTCAGACTTAGGGCTTTCAAAATCCTTTGTGGCTCTGCAAAGACTCCTTTGCCTCTATAATCCCTCTGTATTACAGAAGAAAGCTTCTTACACATCAGACAAGATATCAGTTTGATTGGCTAGGAGACAACGTACTGTCTTGTGGCTCCATTTTGTTGGTCTTAAGATCAAAAGCCATATTCTATTCATACACATTGTATAATAATAATATGAGTAAGCATGTTCTGAATTTAGTTCTGGCAGTTGTTGAGTAAGAGGGACTTGGGAGGGGGGCTGGGGGGATAACCCCTGTTTCCGTCTTGGTGGTGCTGTCCATCCCTGGGGAGTGTCCTGCCTTCCCACGGCCAAGGGCTGGGCATGGACTTGACTAGGCCAATTAGATTCTCTGCCCTCAGACTTTTGGATGGAGAGATGCAAAGAGGGAAATACAGATCAAGTTTCTTCCTTCGACAACTGTGATGAGACAGCCTACACCCTCACACCTCCCTTGGCTCCTGTCTGTTTCTGAGCCTGGTTTGCCATCCCGATGTAGGCTTCTCTGAGTGAACTGTTAATCTCTCGCTACACTTCCAGTGGGTTCTGAGTCAAAGTAAATTTAAGACGCTGGCTGACACTACTGGTTTAGTCCCAGCGGGCCTTCTCCTGAGTCTTGTACATATTCATGTGCCTGGTTAATGTCCAATGTTTTATGGCATGCAACAGAATGATAATTTGGCTAAATTCACTAACATGGAGACCTGCAGGCCACACAGGAAAGACAAATGGGGTGACTGGCAATGGTTTCAGAAAGGAGAGCTGGGGACAGGGCCACTAGGAGACGTGCGCCTCATCTAAAGGCGGCTTCTGCTCCTCAGCTCCAGCCTGGCTTAGTGGGTTATGTTACAGTGAGTTTGATTTGCCAAAGGCTCTGAAATGATGGCAACTACACCTGAGCAAAGGTCGTATCCAGAAGAACCGTCCTCATGGGGTCGCAAGCTGGAGTTTGCAGGTAGCCTGGTTGGGTTCCAATCCTGCTTTGTGTCCTAACAGTGTAAGCCGGGCAGACAGCTCTGCCTTTCTGAGTCTCAGTTTTGAGCTCTGCACAATGGCACAGGTGATATTATCCGCCTCGTAGAGTTATTGTAAGACTCAGTGACGTGATGCTGGTCAGGCATTTCAACCCAGGGCCTGGCCTGTGGTAAGTGCTCAATAAATTGCTGCTGCCTCCCTCTGATGTCTTTTTGTGTGAACAGAGAAAATTCACCTTAATTCTCAGGAAAATTAGATCACTCCAGGAATGATACAGGTTGTCATTTCCTTGGGGCGGGAGCTGGTTGGGAGCTGTTCATCACTGCACCCCAGTGCCTGGCACGACACGGGGGCCCAAATATTTTAATTGACTACTGAAGGACTCAAACTATTGAAACTGAATTTTTATAAGTGTGAAAGAGACATTATGATACTTTATATACTAGACTTCTACTATTTAGGAATATGAAAATCCATCTATCCATCTGTCCATCCACCCATCCATCCATCCTCCATCTATCTTCAATCCACTACAAGGTCAATTGTGGTTTTACCCATTTTGCTACTGCAAAATCTAAGGAAGAGAGAATTAAAGGGCTACCTCTGTTAATCACATCAGTACAGGAGTGCACCTCCTAATAGCTGGTGGGCTCCTGAAGAAGTTATGGGGCCTGGAAATGAAGAGTGTCTGCATTGGTGCCCAGTTGCCTGGGCTCAAGCCCCACCTTGGCAACTTTCTGGCTAAGTAACCTGGGGAAGTCATGGGTTTACCGTGTATTCAATGGAGATGGTGATATCTGCACAACTTAGGGTTGTGAGAATTGAATGAGATGATGTGTGTAGACTCCTTAGGACAGTGCTTGGCAAATGGCGAGTAGTCCAGCAGATACGAACAGCTGCTCCCTGAGACTTTCAGCAACATGAGGCTGTATAATTCCTGCCTTCCTGGACTCTGTCCCACTGGCATCCCCCTAACAAATCTGAAGGGTGAGTTTGCCTCCTAGCAGCACCCTGTCGCCTGTGTGTATAAAGATACCTCTTGTGCACTCCCTTTCCCCAGCACAGCTACTAAGGGGTCTCCGTGCCTGGATCTTGGTTGATGCACCCGCGTTTGGGGGACGGGTGGACCTCCTCCCGTCTCCCTCACCCCACACAGTTCTGATCTCCATCAGTGGCCAGATGTCTGGGTGAGGGAGCTGTGACCGGCTGACCGAGAGCCTGCGTCTCTCTCCTCCTCTCTTGCAGGGAGTCGGACCTGTTCCTGCTTGACAGCCGTACTCTCTGGGCCTCGGAGGAGGGCTGGCTGGTGTTTGACATCACGGCCACCAGCAACCACTGGGTGGTCAACCCACGGCACAACCTGGGCCTGCAGCTCTCCGTGGAGACCTTGGATGGTAAGTCCCCAGCCACTTCCCCAGCTGGCTCTGGTGCAGCCCACACTCCTGAGCTTATGGAGGATCGCAGCAGTGTACACGCTTGTTTCCATCAAGAAAAGGCTTCTGTGCCCCCTCCCCACTGGTACTCAGTGTTCAGCCCTTTGATCCAAACAGAAAGCAGCCCCTAGCCCTTCTGCATGAGATGATTACACAGCTGGTCACTGCTGGGTTGGGTAAGGCCTTGTTGCTCAGAGTGTGGTCCGGCAGGGTCAGAAAAGCAGAATCTGGCCCATCCCAGGGCTGCATGAGAGCCTGAACTCTAAGGAGAGCCCCAGGTGATGCCTGAACACGTAATAGTCTGGGACGTGCTGATGCAGGCTCCTCCACCTCGGGACACAAGGCATTCTGGGGTGTCCTGTGCATTGTAGGATGTTTAACAGCGTCCCTGGGGCCTTTACCCACCAAATGCCAATAGCATCTCCCAGTTGTAACGCCCAAAAAATGTCTTCATGGCTGAAAATTTAAAAGTTACAGGTGTGTGCAACAGCGAATAGTTTCCGTCTGACTTCCCCCAGCTGCTGAGTTCCACCTCCCACTGGCAACGGCTGTTTTCATGTTATTGGATACCTTTTCAGAGATGCTCTCTGGGTATTTAAGCAATTGCATATAGATTCTGCTTTCCTTTTGTATTTTACATCCACAAATAGTGGCAGAGCATTCAAGAGCTTCCTCATTCATTTATCGGCGTGTGCGTGCGTGTGTGTGCGTGTGTGTGTGTGTGTGTGTGTGTGTGTGTGTGTAGTGAGTGTGTTCTGCCCCTCGCTCACTGTGCAACCCTTTACCTTTCAGAGCTCAGCTCCTCATCAGGCAGGTAATAAGAGGCCCTGGGTCAGTGGGCTGTTCTGGGATTAAATGAGTTCCTATGGGAGGAGGAGTTTAAACAGTGCCTTAACCCGCATCAGAACCCCGGGGGCATCTTGTTAAAATGCAGGTTCTGATTCAGCAGGTCTGGGGCAGGGCCTCAGAGTCTGTATGTCCAACCAGCCCTCAGGCGATGCAGAGGCCCCTGGTCCCTGGGCTGTGCTTTGAGTAGCAAGAGCTGAGAGCAGGGTCTGGCTTCTGGTACACACTCCCTAAATGAGAGCTGCTGTTGCTGTTGTTGTTGCTGCTGTTATCACCACCAACAGTGACTTACCCAGTCCCCCCCCGACAGACACCTCGGTGTTTTCTAGTCTTTTGCTCTTACAAACAAGGCTTTGTCGTTGTCCACTCATGAGTGTAGCCTGAAAGCGACACTGTCTGATCAGCCGTGCTTTTGAGAGGTCGTGTTAATGTGTCCTCCTTAGAGGTCTTTCCCTTCGTGAGGGCACCTGTCTCCCCGTCTTCGTCAGCACAGCTTCTCAACAGCTCGTCCTGCTCTGTTCATCCGATAGGTGAGGAACCAGGTCTTGCACTTTTGCTTTGCTTTTCTCGCTCATATGTGAGGCTGGGCCCTTTTGCAGGTGCATCCCTGGCAGTGTCTTCCCCGTGTCCTGTCTGTTCACACCCTCTGCCCATTGTTCTGATCGGGTGTTGGTCTTTTTCATCTTTATATTTTAGGGGCACTTGGCCCTTTGTGATTTGAGCTGCAAATCGTTTCCCAGTTTTTAGTTTTTCTTTCTACTGTGGCCATGCTGGGTCTTGCCAAGTGGATTTAGACACTGTAGCTGATTTTATAACCTTTGCTTTTATCACTCCTGGGCCCCTTTTCCTTCCTATTAGAGGCCACTGCTCTTTGGTCTGCAGGCGCCCATCTGCCTGGGCTTCAGAAAACCAGAATTACACACCCAAGGCCATGAGCCATACGGGAGGGAACCACAGTTTAGGACCATACTTGTTTCCAAGCCGGTCTTCTTTCTACTGGTCCCCTAACCTCTTCTCCCTCCTTCCCCTGTCCATGCCCCCTGACACTTAAAGAGGGTGCTCCAAGGTGCTAGGTTTTTCTATGTTTTTGTATCGTGTTGGCAAACTATGCCCAGTGGACAGAATAGGATAGTTTCCACATTTTTAAAGGGTTGAGAAAAATCAAAAGAAGAATATTTCGTGACATGTAAAATTATATGAAATTCCCACTTGTCCATAAATAAAGTCTTATTAGCACATAGCCACATTTGTTGGTTTATGCGTTGTCTAGGCCTGCTTTTGTGTATTAAGAGCAAACTTGAGTAGTTGTAACAGAGGCTCTATGGCCCATAAAGCTGAAAATACTTATTATTTTTAGAAATACTGACAGAAAAAATTTGCAATTCCTGCTGTATACCAGCATTTCTCAAACTAATTTCTGTGACGTGTCAGTGGGGCCCCAGGGAAACAGGACGGAGGGGAGTCATGATCGGTGAAGTGCGAGAAGTGCTAGGTTGCATCTCTGCAGGACTTGTCAGAGCTTTTGTTTTGCTGATGTCCATTGTGAATCTCCTGATGGGGAATATAGCACAAGGCATTCCAAACTTATTTGGCACTAGAATCATTCAGCTCTTCTTTTTCCTTGAAAGCCCCCGTGCAGCTTGCTGGTGATGAGGTAACAGTGAGGCTAACGTCCACTTGAGTCCTCTCTTCCGAGGGACCGTTTCCCTGGACTGGTAGGCGTTGGCTAGACCTTCCAACTTGGCCCCAACGGGTCCCGTGCTTCTCCGTTCTGCCTGCCCTGCTGGCAGGTGGCCCAGGTTTGGTTTTTCTCTTAAGTGACACTCCACTCAGTTCCCCCCAGTGTCAGTTTGCCATCATCTTTCTCCCCCAAAGTCAGGGTCTTTGATCCCCTTTGCCTCTAGCTTCTGCTCCCCCCTAGGCTGTGGGTAAGGCTCTTATCGAGGGTGGCACAGCGTGATGGTTAGGGCGTGGGCTCAGGAGCTGGCCAGACTCCCCAGGTTCAAACCCCAGCCCTGCTGTTTCTAGCCATGTGAGCCTGGGTGAGTCACCTAATGTCCCTCACCTGGCAAGGGGGGTTAATAATAGTTTCCACCTCCCAGGTGGTTGTGAAGGATTAGATGAGCTCATGCAAGCAAAGAGCTTAATCGCCTAAAATGCAGTGGTTCCTCTTCTCAGCACACATTAAGTGCTGTATGTCACTGTCTCCCGTAATCCTCACCATTACCCAGTGAGCTAGATACTACTGTCACCATCCCATGGTACAGGGAGGAAACTGAAGCCCCTGAGAGGTGACGGGACCCCTCTCCATCCACGGGGAGTGTAGCCTAGTGGTTGCAAGACGCTGCCTAGAGTCAGGGCAGGGATTCGACGCTGTACCCCTGACTCGGTGCCCCGTCTCCTCCCCGATTAGCTGGACACTGGGGGCTGGGCATGGGTGCCGCTGCTGTGGGGCTCCGCCTGTCCAGGCTCTGTGCGTGCTATTTGGTTGCCTGGCTCAGGGGAGGGTCAAGTTTACCAACTGGCCAATTGAGCCAATTAGGCATGTGAGTGTTTGGACTCTGTGGGATGGGTTAGGAAGCAAGTGAGCCCAGCATTTCTGAAACCAGAGGCTCCTGGTGTGAAATGCTTTTTTTTCCCCAGCCATGGAGGGTCTCCCGCACGGTGTCCATCAGAATCCCCAGGGAGGATAAGCATGATAGCGGGGGTGGGAGGGCAGTAGATGGGGGAGGGGGATTGTTTCTGTGCGAAGGGTGAAAAGGATAACTGTTGCATTGTTCTGTACACCTGAAACTAACAATAAAAAAATAAAGACTCCCCAGGGAGGCACGGTCAGCATACAGATTCCCGGGCCCCACCCCACACCCACTGGGCGAGTCCCTAAGAGTGGGCCCGGGAATCTGCCTTTTCTCACAAGCTCCTTGGGTAACTTGGGGACTGGCCCGGTGATAACACCCTGGCAAAGTTGTGCCCTATGTTTTGAGTTACCCCATTAATAAGATGGTGCCCAGGCTGACTGGCTCCTTTCAGGTTCTGGGTCTAAACCTTTTCCTGTTAGATGTCTACACTGGTGAAAGACCAGAAGGGCCTGCTGGGGAGTCTGTGGGTTCTGGGGTCTGTTTGCTGGGCAGCCTGGTGCCCACCTACTGTGTGCCAACCCTGAGCTGCCTGTAGAGACAGCCTGGTCCCTGCCCTGGGGCCTCCTAACATAAACTCCGTGAGCAAGGTGACCTCACACAGCACCTGGACAAGCCGGGTCCCTGCCCAGCTCCCAGTCCCCCATCAGGAAGGGGAGGAGACAGGGCACTGAGTCAGGGGTACAGCACCCACTTCTTGTTCGGAGTTACACAGCATCTTGCTGCCGCTAAGCAGCTGCTGGCATATGGAGCCCTGTCACCGGTCAGGGCCTGTTTCCTCACCCATCCAATGAGCATACTGGTGACAGTGACACGGACGGACGAACTTGCTTTCATCCTAGGGAGGCACAGACATCACAGACCTTCAGGAGCCTGTGTTTGGCACGAGGAGCCCCCCACTCACCTGGCCTCCAAATGCCGCCCTAGACCACCCAGGAAGCATGCGTGTGTCCCCGCTCCCTCCTGCTGTGGCCCTCCTGTTAGCCGCCCCTTGGAACCGCACAGCTGGGCCTCCGCTCTGGGGATGTGCCGGGGGTGGGGGGAGAGGGGAGAAGCTCATAAACTCCCCGGCACCTGTGGCTTCTCCAGAGCCAACTGGGGAGCACCATCTCATCGCCAGGACAGGACTCCACAGGAAGCGGGGCTGGCATCTGCTTGTTTTTCCCTTTGTACAGAAGAGAGAGGAGAGGCAGCCCTCTCCTCCCCAGCCACACAGGCTGCACCCCAACCCCATCCAGGGGCAGGTGGGAGGGAGAGGACGGGCTTCCTGAGCTGAGGGATTTAGGCACATCCTGGCCCCACCGGAGTGGGCAGCTAGCCAGCTGACAACGGGCTGTCTGCGCGGTGCTGGGGAGAGCTGAGCCCTGGCTGCAGGCCCGGCCCCGGGCTCTGGACTCCTGTGCAGGGGCGGACGGGGGACCGGCTAGCGGCTCCTGCACAGACAGCGCTGTCCCCGAGGCCACCTCCCGTGAACTTGGGCGGCTGCTCTGACCTCTAGGTGCCTGGTTGGCAGGAAGACCATAGTGAATTCATGCAAAACGCTGAGCCCTGGGCCCAGCACCCTGTCTGTGCTTGTGAGTGTTAGACAACACGATTGTTGTTGTTGAGTGTTTGTCACAGTGACCCTGCCCAGGTGGCAGCACTGTTATTGTCAACATCTTACAGATGAGGAAACCGAGGCCGAGAAGGCCAAGTAATGTGACCAGTCTCTTAGCTCTGGGTACACTTGGACTTCACCATGGGTTCCGACTCCAGCCCCTCGCTCTTTACTGGAAAGCCTTCCGACAAGGTGGTCACCAGGGACCAGACTCGGGGCAGTGTGTGATTGGCGAGCCCCTGCTGGGTACACGGCTGGGCCAAATAGACAGAGAGCCCAGGACCCTACACGGCTCCTGCCTGGCTGTTCCCGCCGCTTCTGCTTTCCTGGGAAGGAGAAAGCTTGAAAAAGACCTTAGAAGACCGTGGGCTTCTCTCAGGATTACGTGAAGGAGCCCGCGACACGGAAGTGGCCAGGTCTGCCTCTTGACTATCGTGGGCTCCTCACTCCTCCATTAAAACAAATTAAATGTATGTTTTATGACCATGTTGGTATAAAGACGATTATAATCCTGGCTGGATTAAGAATGAAAACATTTTCTCCAACCCTAAACAGTTCATGTTTTGTCTCCTGATTTTAAGAGACATTAAAACATTTTCATGGGCCCCTAAAAGCATCGTGGGCCTGGGCACCGTGCCCGACGGACAGGTTGGCCCTGGGCCCTGCATCCCAGGCTGGGGAGCGATGCTGAGCTTTCGCCGCCACAGCACCTGGCTGTTCAAACCAGCTTCCTACAGCCAACGGCCTCTTCATCTGCATTGGACGCACATTTATTCACTCAACAAACACTCGTGTGTTCCTGCTATGTGCCAGGGACTGTTGTAAGCACTGGGGGTACGGCCCGAACAGAACAAGGCTTTTGCTGTCA
>NW_017731382.1:4788207-4790396 GCF_001890085.2 Hipposideros armiger
TGATAAAGCCCCTCATCGTCTGTCAGGTTTTGCAGTTAAAGACTTGGCTGCAATGAGTTTATCTTTGCATGACCGTCTAGTTAGGGGGAGGGTAGATGTAAAGCTGTGACTCTCCACCCGGGACATTTTGCCTCCCAGGGGACACTTGGCATTGTCTGGATACATTTTGGGAGTAGCCATGGATCCTGTCAACACCCTGCAATAGCCATGCAGAGATAAACACCCAGTGCCGGGTGGAGATGCCACTGTGTCGCCTGTGTGACGACCGAACATCTTCGGGCCCAGTTTGTGCTCTCTCTTGTGCTGGCTGGGACAGTGGCTGAAGGGACCGTCCTCGCCCTGAGTTGCTGAGCTTGTTGGAAAAGGACAGCAACTCATGAGCCCCCCTGGAGTGCTGTGGGGCCTGGAGGAGGGCATGGGGGGGGACCGCGTTTCTGCACCACCACATGGCTTCCTCTCCCCACCTCACCCCTGCCGCCCTCTGTTCCTCTCACCACAGAATTCTGGCCACTGCCCTCTGCCAAACCCTCCGTGTCTGCTGTCACACCTAGAACGTGATGCATAGGCCCCCGTGACCTGGCCTCATCCCCTGCTACCCCCTCACTCTCTCTCTGGCACTACCGCCCTCCTTTCTGCCCCGCAAACACGACACATAGGTCCCCGTCCCCTGCACTTGGCATCTGCCGTTCCCTCTGCTGGGAATGCCCCTCCCCCAGGACCCCTTGGCTGTCAGCCTTTCCTGACCAGTCCCCGCCTTGTCCCTTCCCTCTGGTCTGCTCCTGGGGTAACCGCGGTACCCACACCTAGCACAGTGCCTGGCCCACAGCGGGTGCTCCGTGAATACTTGCTGAATGACCTGCTAAGTGAATAGCGAAGTGGTTGTTGAAGCCTGGGACACGACCTAAGCACCCATCTGCAGGCCAGGATGCGTCAAAGCAGTTTCGAGGTGGGCCCTCCGTGGCCGCGAGGGATGAGATCAGCGGCAAGGTGTCCACGGTACACTGCGTAAAATCCAGGTTTCTGTGAAGCAGCAGTGACAGCACAATCCCAGTTACAAGGAATTGCACGCACGTGTTTCTGTGTGTCTGCGTGACCGGCTGGCTTCATGGGGGTGGCTCTCACGGGACCCCGTGCTTGGCTTGATGGCTCTGCTGATGCTGTCTGGAAATTCTTAACAACTTCTGGGCAAGGGGTCTGCATTTTTATTCTGCACTGGGTCCCCGTAGGTTCCGTAGCTAGTCCTGGTGCCTGACGGCTGGGAGATGGGTTCCCTAGATCGATCCTCTGTGTAGGAGTTCCAGGGGTCCCACCTTCTTCTCTGCATGTTGCTCTGTTTGCAGTCACCAGGTAGTTCTTTTATAACCCCCACCACCCCAAGAAGCAGCCAGGGGGATGAACTCACTTCAGAGCCTTCCATTCCAAGTTCTTCCAAATGACTGTGGTCACAGAGTTGACATTTCAAGGCCTACAGGGAGACAACATGCTGTTGGAAAAAAGTCATCTGCCCCCGCCCCCCTGCTCCCCGGTGGTTGTTTAGGATGAGGTCCTGGGCCAGGGGGCCCCCAGGCTGACGTCCCCACTCCATGTTGGAGAACCCTGACCCTGTTTAGCAGCTGCGTGGGAAGTGGCCCAGGAGGGACGCGTGGGTTCGAATCCCGACTCCCCCACCAACCAGCTGCCAAGGCCTTAACCACGGGACCCTTGTTTCTTTTTGCAAAGTGAGGCCATGATATCTGCCCATGGGGCTGTGCCGTGGGCTGGGTGGGCTGTGAGTGCTCCATCTGCTGTTGGCACAGGGGTGTGCATTCATTGAGAAAAGGGTCATCAAGTGCCCATGAGTGCCCGGCATCCTCATTACAAAACACTGTCCCCCAGGGCTTGGTTGGCAGATCATTCCTACCCCTGTTTGGTTTTTGTTTTGTTTTTTTTTTCATTTAAAAAAATTGAGCTATCACACACATCACATAAAATTCACTTTTTTAAAGTGTGCCATTTGGTGATTTTTAGTATATTCACATTGTTGTGCAGTCACCCCACTGTCTAATCCCAGAATATGTCTTGCACCCTAAAAAGAAATTTTCTATCCATTAACACTCCCTCCCTTCCCCCCATTACCTTCCCTTCCCCAGCCCGTGGCAACCACTAACCTACTCTCTGTGTTTGTGGGTTTACCTCTTCTGGACATCTCA
>NW_017731382.1:4790976-4795896 GCF_001890085.2 Hipposideros armiger
GGGGGGGGGGGGGGGCTGTTCTCCCGATCAGTACACTCGGTGTTCCCGGTGCCGCCACCCATCCCTACACCACAGGGAGATGAAGAGCTTTGCACTGGAGGCTCTCATCCTCGCAGACATCGAAGCTCCTGGTCATTTGTTCCCAAGATGAGGACCCCAACGTCTTGTTCTAGTTTACAGGGCCCCTCTCCTCTCCCTGGTCCACAGAAGAAAGAATTTGCAGGGTTTGGGAGGGCAGCGTCCATGAGCCCTGCCTCTCTGCTCCCAGAAGACCACCTGGCGGCCTTGTTTCCCCACCGCACACTTCCTCCTGGTGGGCCTCCAGCTGCTGCCCAATGTCCCCTGAGCTCCAAGACCCGGAGGGCCCCTTCTCCTCCCTCCACCCAATCTCTGCCTCCTGGAGTCAGACACGTGTGCGCCCTGGACGTCTGTGCAAAGAGCCTTGGGCTTCTCTCCTCGGGCGTGAGCACACGTGTCCCTCTTGTCAGTCGTCCAGATGGGATCGGATGGGATTGCACGGCATTTGAGGGATTGAGGGCGTATGCTGTCCAAGTGTGATGCTGTTGCGGCAGCAGCTGGGACCGGCCCGGGAGGTGAGCCGCTCGCCCACGGCGGCTGTGGACGCTAAGCCCTGTAAAGCCGTGCTTGGCGAGCGACCCGCCCCCAGTGCAGCTGGCTCCAAGGTGCCTGCGCCCTTGCGATTGCTTCACATCCTGTTTGTCCAGAAGCCAGAGCGAGAGAGAAAAGAAGAGGCCTTGATGACCCAGAAGCTGGGATCGGTCCTTCCAGGGCTGGGCGGGCAGCGACGGCCGGGACGGGATAGGGTAATTGGGGCCAGGCAGATGTCACAAGTGTTAACTCTCGTGTCTCTTGTCACTTGGGCCTTGGTCCATCAAGACAAGTGGCTGGAATTAATGTGTCTTTCACAATTAACGAGGAACATTCTTATGCTGTGGGTCTCCTAGGGGCAGCCGAGATGGCCCTGGGCCTGGAAAACAGGCCACAAGAAAACCAAGAGGCCACCCTACGTGTGGGCGGGCGGCATCTCCTCCTTTCGCACGAGGCCCCATCTGTGCTCCGTGCCTGCCCCTGGGCATCTGAGCTGGGCCTGCGGATTCTGCTCGTGCCGCTGGTCCACGTTCTCCACTCAGAGTCCTGTGTCCTTCCAAGAGCCCGGTGCCCACACCACCGCTCCCCTGGCCTGGCTCCGTGAGCCTCAGTGACTCTTCCTGCCCCGGGAGGCCCCGGAGGTGGCCCACATCCATGCCCAGGCCATTTCTCCTTTCTTCGTTTTCCCGGGCTTCCACCTGAACTCGGTGATGGTTTGGGGGTTAACGGCGTAGGCTCGAGTCAGCTGGACCAGGGTATGGACTCCGTCTCTGCCCTCCCTGGCAGTGGGTCCTGGGTAGATGGCTTCATCCTGCGACCTCATTTTCCTCATCTGTAAACATGGAATGGGGTCAGCACAGTGCCGGGCTCAGGGCAAACGCTCAGCATGGTTGTTTCTTTGTCGAGAACCAGTAACAGATAGAACCAACCCCCCCTCACCCCCCACCCAGGAATACTTTCATTAGCAAATAATAGAAATAGGAAGCCTTATCTTGTGGGGACATTTATGGTTTTCTTTACAAGTCTGGAAATAAGTGGAACTAGAGTTGGTTAGAGAAGTGGTCAGCTAACTTTCTGTCAAGTTCCAGATAGTAAATGTTTTAGGCTTGGTGGGTCCGACATTCTCTGTCAGCTGCTCAGCTGGGCCGTTGCAGCATGAAAGCAGACAGACGATATGTGAATGCATGCACATGGCTGTGTTCCAATAAAACTGTTTGCAGAAACAGACGCTGGGCTGGCTTTGGCCTGTGGGCTGTAGTTTGCAGACCCCCGGGTTAGAGTGTCAACAGCACTTAGGACTTTCTCCCTCCTGGCCCCGCCATGTTGCGTGCGTTGGTGTTGTGTCCTGAGGCTCATCACAGCGCCGTTGGCAAGACAGCTGGGCTCCACTTCCCCACGCATGGAGGGAGGAAGCAGACGGGCTGGATGAAGGCTGTTCTCTTCTCGTGTCTGCCTTTTCTAGGGAGGAAGACATTTCTGAGAAGCCTGCAGCATCCATCCTGGAAGGAGCTGCAAGTGAGGCTGGGAAGGGGCTGATCGGCAGCCTCCTTGGGTGAAGGAGAGCAGGGAGCGGGGGGCTGGGCAAGGCAGCGGGGTCTGCACCCAGACGCTCTGCCTCACCCAACGCTCCACTCAGCTCTGCAGTGCAAGCAGAGCCTGCTCGGGCAGCTGCCCTGGCCTCCTCACGTCGCAGGTGTGATGAACCGGGAACAGGTGGACACCTAGAGTGTGCAGAGACTGTGGGACGCAAGCCACACGGTGGGCTTCACTTGGGTCTGATCACAGCGATGAAACGTCGGTCTGCACCTGTGGATGTGTCTCGTGATGTTCACGGTCGTCCAAGCTGGAAGCAGTTGAGATGTCCGGCACCGCATCCGTCCTGTGGAACACCGCTCAGCACCAGAACGGAGAGGGCTGCGAACTGTGCCGCTCCGAGGGCAGACCACAGACGGGCCGGCTGACATAAGCTGGGGCAGAGGCCTGTGGGAGTCTGCTTATACGAAAGGCCTGGGAAATGCAAAGCTATAGGAGGGCAGGCCAGTAGCTACCAGAGGCGGGGCAGGGGTGAGGGTGTGACCCGCAGAGGTTTTCCACCTCAGCACTCCTGACATTTCGCACCGGATCTTTCTCTGTGGCAGGGGCCTCCCTGTCACTGTAGGATGTTAACAGCGTCTCTGGCCTCCACCCACCCAAGGCCAGTACCTCCCTCCCCCAAGCTGTGACAACCATAAGTGTCTCCAGACATTGCCACAGGTCCCCTGGGGAGCAGAATCACCTCTGGTTCTGACGCAGTGAGATAAAAGGGGGCACAAGGGCATTCTTTTGGGGCGCCCGAGCTGCTCGGTGTCCTAATTGAAGTGGTCGTTACGTGAATCCAAACGTGTTAAAAACCTACAGATCAGTAGATCAAAAAGAGCTCATGAAAAAACGAAAAATTTACAAAGCCGAAAAATGAAAACAAGCAAAACATACCATAGAGAGGCAAGCCATGAGCTCTACTAAAGAAGAAAACCAGTGAGTGCATTGCCCTGGGCTGCTTCCGTGCCTCTCAGTGGGCCGGACGCCTCCCCTGTCACTTCGCTGCTGTAATCGTACCTCAGGAAAACCTTTCTAGCCTAACTTAAGGAACCCCTCTTGGCAGATGAAATACAGGACGCCCAGTTAAATTGGAATTTCAGGTAAACAACAAATAATTGCTTAAGTGTGTCCACATATTGCAAGCGTTACTCATTTATCTGAAATTCACATTTAACTGGGCATCCTGTATCTTTATTTGCAAAATCTGGCAACCCAATTCTTGGAAAACAATCTCTAGGTGGTTTTTTTTGTTTTGTTTTGTTTTTAACCTGTTAACCCTTGGCTACACTATAAATCTTTTTCAACTTTCCCAAGGATACAGACCTATGTGAAAACATGATGGATAGGTCTTTTTTCTGCCTAGATCAGTGAATTCACCTACCTCACGCCCTCTGCCTAATATGCTTGGCCTGGCTCCCTATTCAGTGTGACTGGTCCTGGATGTTTAAATACAAATAATCAACACAAACGCCTGCACGGGCTAAGTAAAGCCTATATAGTTGTAACATCATCAAAGCAAAAGGAATTTCTCTCCCAGCCAACCCGCATGGCCTCTCCCCCAACATAATCTTCGCCGGCCTTCTTGGGGAGCATTACAACGAAAATGGACTTTATGTACGAACATACCCAGAGAGGTTCATGTAGGCTTTAAATTTCTTTCACATGTAATCACACTGTTATTATACTATGCTCAGCGCCTCACCTAGGGGCTGATCCGAGGGGCCTTTCTTCCTTGAGCCCCACAAGAGTCTGGGCCTGTCTTGTTCCGGGGGTGACCCCCCAGGGCGCGGAGCCACAGCGGCCTGGACACCGCGCCAGGAATGTCGGTAAATAGACGCATGAATTGTTGAGGTGGCTGGTTGCTACTCCATGCCATGCCCTTGAGTTTAATGACCTTGTCTTGATAAAGCCCCTCATCGTCTGTCAGGTTTTGCAGTTAAAGACTTGGCTGCAATGAGTTTATCTTTGCATGACCGTCTAGTTAGGGGGAGGGTAGATGTAAAGCTGTGACTCTCCACCCGGGACATTTTGCCTCCCAGGGGACACTTGGCATTGTCTGGATACATTTTGGGAGTAGCCATGGATCCTGTCAACACCCTGCAATAGCCATGCAGAGATAAACACCCAGTGCCGGGTGGAGATGCCACTGTGTCGCCTGTGTGACGACCGAACATCTTCGGGCCCAGTTTGCGCTCTCTCTTGTGCTGGCTGGGACAGTGGCTGAAGGGACCGTCCTCGCCCTGAGTTGCTGAGCTTGTTGGAAAAGGACAGCAACTCATGAGCCCCCCTGGAGTGCTGTGGGGCCTGGAGGAGGGCATGGGGGGGGACCGCGTTTCTGCACCACCACATGGCTTCCTCTCCCCACCTCACCCCTGCCGCCCTCTGTTCCTCTCACCACAGAATTCTGGCCACTGCCCTCTGCCAAACCCTCCGTGTCTGCTGTCACACCTAGAACGTGATGCATAGGCCCCCGTGACCTGGCCTCATCCCCTGCTACCCCCTCACTCTCTCTCTGGCACTACCGCCCTCCTTTCTGCCCCGCAAACACGACACATAGGTCCCCGTCCCCTGCACTTGGCATCTGCCGTTCCCTCTGCTGGGAATGCCCCTCCCCCAGGACCCCTTGGCTGTCAGCCTTTCCTGACCAGTCCCTGCCTTGTCCCTTCCCTCTGGTCTGCTCCTGGGGTAACCGCGGTACCCACACCTAGCACAGTGCCTGGCCCACAGCGGGTG
>NW_017731382.1:4797370-4802678 GCF_001890085.2 Hipposideros armiger
AATGGAATCACACACTGTGTGATGTTTTGTGGCTGGTTTCTTTCCCTTAGCGTCGTGTTTCCAAGGCTCAGCCGTGTACAGGTATCAGTCCGTCCGTCCCCTTATGGTGACTAATATTCCACTGCTGTTTATCCTTTCACCTGCTGATGGACAAGTGGCTTGTTTCCACGTAGACCGCTGTGACTAGAGCTGCTGTGAGCATTGGCGCACAGGATTCCGTGAGAACCTGTTCTCGTGGGTACACACCTAGGAGTGGGGTTGCCGGTCATATGGGAAGTCTGTTGAACTGTTCGTTTCCCAGACCACCTGCCCCGTTTGCGTACTGACGCCAGCAGTGACGAGGGCCCCACTTTCTCCACGTGCCTCCCAACACTTGTTTCTCGTCTGCTTTTGTTTTAGACATCTTCTCTTAGTGAGAACGAAGCGATGCCTCTTTGTAGCTGTCTATACTCCTGGCTTTTGTGGAAGGCAAATGTCTGCTGTGGTGTCATTCAGCCCGTAGGGTGAAAACCTTAATCTATTCCCCAACTTGGTGATAGAAGGGAGATAATCCACACCTGCCCCCCAGTGCCTGCCCTGTGCCAGTCCCAGGACGGCTCGTCACCGTGTTCCTTAGTCCTTAAGCCTCTGAGGACAGGGCGAGAACAACCCCCACGTAGCAGCTCCGACTCAGTGAACAAGGGGGGTTATTCGTCTTGGTGGTCGGGACAGGGAATGATCTTCAGGACGGGTTTGATCCAGTGGCTCAGGGATGTCACCAGAGACGGACGTCCTGTCTGTCCCTCTGCTCCACCTTCCACCAGGTCAGCCCCATTTGAAAACGTGATCCACTTGTCACCAGGTGGTGGTTGTTTCTGGGGCTTCATCTTCTCCTTCTCCGCTCAGTCTTGTCCAGGGAGAGAGAAGGTTGCTTTTGAATGCTAGCGTGGGAAGCTTCTTTCCTAGGAACGTCCAGGAAACCTCTCTTCCATTCATTGGCTGAATTAGGTCACGTGCCCATACCTGAACCAATCACTGTAGCCTAAGGATTAGTTGCCATGTGTTAGGCCACCGTCCTCACCCAACAGCCAGACTGAGGTCAGCTAAGGCGCCGCTGCCGAAATGAAAATTGGGTTGGGTACCAAGAAAAGGGGGGCAGGGTGAGACAAATGGCATCACCCCCATTTTATAGATGAGGAAACTGAGGCCCCAGCAGGCAACTTCACTTCTCTTGGCTCAAGCAGGCTGGTCAGGGGCAGATATGGTGTTAACGCCCCTGGAGACCCTCTTCTTTTCCGCTCTGTCACCTAGTTCCTAGCTGAGGCCGTGGGGCCCGGGCCCGGGCTGTCCTGACAGCTGCAGGGGCTGCCAGACCCCCGCCCTCAGCGGTGCAGCGACCGTTCGCAGTGTTGGATTACTCTATCTGGAGCCGCGTCAGGTTTTCAGGCGAGGCATTTTTATTTTGCCCTAAAAGCCTTCCAGGGGGGAACACAAATCCTAGGGGCTCAGCTTTAATGGTTCCTTTTATAGAACCGTTCCAATTATAGATGGGTGAACTCGGGGAAACCCTGCTAAAGAATGCGGGAGCGCGAACGTGAAAGGGGTTAATTTCAGGGAAAATAGCCGCGGATGGGGAGTTTGGTCTTTGAAACGCTCGTTGTTAAAAATCCGAAGCGAGCCCCCTGGTGCTTGTCTGGTCCTCCGGAGGCCGGGTTTCCTGGCTTCCACCCGTCTGGGGGGCTCCAGGTGAAGTTAATTCCAGATGTGCGTGGGCCCAGGGCCTGCAGAAGCACCACTTTCGCTGGCCTCTGACCCCTCTGACCTAACTCAGGGGCATCATATCGGTCGAGGTTACACGTGACCTGGGTTCAAATGGTGCTCCCTCACTTGCGATCTGGGTGTCCTTCTGCAGGTTACTCAGCCTCTCTGAGCTGTTCTGTCATGAGTAGGATAGGCTTTTTTTTTTGGTCCTGTCTCCTGTTTTCTCTCTCTTTGGAACACTTAACACCACGACACATGACATTAAATGTGGACCCAGGCGCAGAGCACCAGACACTGTGATCACTCCATCCGCTTTCTCCCCTCGGTCTCTGGGACCCCATGTCTTCTTGGTGCCTCCTTCCTCCTGTCCAAGCTGCTTCCAGATTCTTCTAGGTCCTTCCTCCCTGGTTACCTCTGGGCAGCCTCTGCCCTGGGCCATGTGGAAACGGGCGCCTGGGCTCAGCCCTCATGTTGCTTGTCCGGCTGCACACTCTCCTCAGGTGAGCTGGTCCAGTCTCCACGCAAGCCCCGACCACTGCCTGGAAGTGGCATTCATTGAGCGCTTTCGATGCCCAAAGCTCTGCTCCGAGGAGCATCTGTGCATTAAGTGGTGGAGGTAGGACTTGAACCCAGGAAGGCTGGCACCGGGCCAGAGCACGTCTCAGCTCCAAGCCTGTCTCTGCCTGGATCAGGAGCCAAGCCCAGGCTGGGACGTTCCGCTGCCACCTGCCAGCTTCCCTCGGGTGTCAGGTGGGCATTTCAGACAACAGCTGCTACACCGCACTGCATTTCGCCTCCCAGCCCCCGCTCCCGGCTTACCCCCCCCCCCACCTTGGTTTCCCCACCTCAGGAACCGGCCCTCCCTCCTTCCAGGTGCTCCAGCCCAGACTGAGGAAGTCACATGGGACCCCTCACTTTCTCACACCTTTTCCTTCCAACCCCTCAGCAAATTCTGTCAGTTTTCCTCAAAATAGATCCAGGATTGGTTGCTTTTCAGGTTTGAACGTTGTGCTTGTCATATCTGGCCACTGGGTGAACCTGGGTGAAGGGTTACACGGGACCCCATCCCTGTATACTTTTTTTTCTGCAACTTCCTCTGTAACGATCTCAAAACAGGACATTAAAAATAAAATATTGGGCTGTCGGAAAAGTCATGACACATTTTTGCAACGAAAAACATAGAAAAAATACGTCGTGACTTTTCCGACAACCCAATACATTCTACAGAGGGATTTTAAACATGAACCCTCAAGGACCCGACCATTTCTGGTCCACTCTGCTCCCGCTGTCTGGGTCCAATCCCTGTCACTTGTCCCTGGACTGTTCAAGTCACCTCCCCAGGTCTCTGGCTTCCTCCCTTGATGCTACAGTCCAGTCTCCAGGGGCACCTTGAGATGGTCTTTTGCAAACCGCTCAAGTTGCCCACTCCTTGGCTGGAACACCCGTGGTTTCCACCTCTTGCAGTCTGTATGAGTGACCTGGGGCTGCAGTAACAAAGTGCCACAAGCCAGGGGGGTCAGGGGGGTATTTAAAACAACAGATCTGGAGGTCAGATGTGCAAAATCAAGGTGCCCAGGGATGCACTCCCTGTGGAGTCTCCGACCTTGCCTCTCCCAGCTGCTGGTGGCTCCTGGCATTACTGTGGTATTCCTTGGCCTTCATCTTCCCATGGCATCTCCCGTGTGAGTGTGTGTGTGTGTGTGTGTGTGTGTGTGTGTGTGTGTCTTCATGTGGCTTTCTTCTAAGGACAGCAGTCATTGAGTTAGGGCCCCTCCTAATCCAATATGACCTTCTCTTAACTAATTATATCTGCAAAGACACTATTTCCAATTAAGGTCACATCCTGAGGTTCTAGGGGGAGGTGAATTTGGGGAGCACACTATTCCACCCAGTAAACAGAGTAAGGCAGAGTGCTTGCTGATGCCCACAGTTACCTGTGCCCCACCGTCCCCCACTCATCCTCCTGACTGCCCCTTCTCCCCCTCTCCCCCTCAGTCCCTGCTCTGACCAGGAGGCCAGTCTCCTCACTGCTCCTTAGACACGCCCACCTGGCTCCACTCTGGGCTTGTGCCTTCACAGTGCCCTCGGCCTGGAGTGCCATCTCCGCAAATACCCACGGGGCTCTGTCCCTCACTGTTACCCAGCCCCCTGCTCCAACGGGTCCTCTGCAGAAGGTGGAGGCATCAGGGCTGCTTGCAGCCGTCCCCACCCTCCTTGGTGCCGAGCAGGACTGCGTCCACCTCTTGGGATTAGGTAGACTGTGTGCTCAGCTATGCCCAGTGAAACGTGAGTGAAACTTTCAGGAGCTGGAGGCCTTCTGCAGACCTCAGCCCGGCCCCTGTTCCCACAGGACGCCTGCGGTCTGTGTTTCCTGCCCACCTGCCCTACCAGCACGCACGCCCAGGGACAGGGGTTTCTGTCTGTGTGGCTCCACAGTGGGTTCCAAGCTCCTAACACAACCTGGCATAGAGTTAAGTGCAGAATAAATACAGGCTGGATGGACAGGGAATGAACGCGTGGGTGAACTATGAGGCATGAATGAAACCACCGCTAACAGCCTTGCCTGTAACTGCTCTTCTATGCCTTTGGCTGCTTCCGGTCTAGGGCAGAGCATCAACCCCAAGTTGGCGGGCCTGATCGGGCGGCACGGGCCCCAGAACAAGCAGCCGTTCATGGTGGCCTTCTTCAAGGCCACCGAGGTCCACCTCCGCAGCACGCGCTCCACAGGCAGTAAGCAGCGCAGCCAGAACCGCTCCAAGACGCCCAAGAACCAGGAAGCCCTGCGGGTGGCCAACGTGGCAGGTATGCCTCTGGGGCCGGGAAGGTCAGAGCTCAGACCCAGGGTCCCAGGGCCCCAGGGGGAGTGACTCCAAATCCACTCATGTGCTCCACAGATGGTTCTGGAACCAACAGAGCAGGAAGCAAAACCCACAAAACCCCTTCCTGCTCAGAGCTCACCCTCTGCGTGGTGTCCAAGCCATAAATCCATTCAGAAACACCAGTACCAAAACATGAGTATAAGACGATGCCAACCGTGTAAGTTTCTAAGTAGACAAAACAATGGCTACCAATAAACTAAAGAAAACTATGAAAACATGCATGGGAAGACTCCGCATGGACTTCCCCAGGGAGGCTGCCACTTAGGGAGGGGAGAGGAGGAAAAATGGGGGGCTTTGCCCTATCTTTCATTTATTTCTTCAAGTGAGAAGTATTCGAAGCTTGTGGCAAAGTTTAATGATTGTTAAATATGGGTTTTTCCCACCCAGCGTACATCCCCCAAAGCTCTGGGTTGGTCTTGAGGTAGAGAAAGATCTGAGGTCAGGGGCCAGCCAAGTGGCGCATTGGTTAAGAACTGGCTTGGGACGCCAGAGGACCCCGGTTCGGATCCCACATATGAGGGTCAGTGACACTGCCCTCCACAGCTAAGATGCTGAACAACAGCTCAACCTGGAGCTGGGCTGCCCAGAGTCGCCGGCGACGGCGTAGGCTGCAGCCCCTGCCGCAGTGGGTTGCCATGGGCTACCGTGTGTAGCCAGCAGCCAGCGTGAGCGGCCAGCAGCCGCAGTGA
>NW_017731382.1:4804708-4811405 GCF_001890085.2 Hipposideros armiger
TCTCTCCTGCAGGACTGGATCATTGCACCCGAGGGCTATGCCGCCTACTACTGTGAGGGGGAGTGCGCCTTCCCTCTGAACTCCTACATGAACGCCACCAACCACGCCATCGTGCAGACACTGGTGCGTGTGGCCCACCCGCCCTTGGGGGTGTGGTCAGCTGGGGAGCAGGGCCAAGAGGGGCCCCCGAGGCCATGTCATGGGCTCTGGGCACTTGCTTTCAAGGGCTGCTTTCTCTATTTAAAAAAAAGAAAAAGGTTAAAAATTATATTTTACTACTGTGTTGACATAAAGGTGTGTATAACCTTCAACCCTAAAGTTTATCTATTTCTCCTAATTTGGAAAGAAATTAGGACACTTTCATGGGTGCCTAGAGGATCGTGGGCAGCAGTCACTGCCTGATGCAGACACGGCCCTGGCCCTGGCCCTGCTTATCTGGGGACCAATGTCCTCTGCTGGCAGCATGTCTGCTCCACGTCTGTAGGCCTGTCTGGTCTTCCCCTGGGTGGGGGCTTGGGAGCGTATCCCCTCCCAGAGCTCCTCGGGTCTCTGCCTCCCATCCTTGAACTTTGCAGCTCAGTCATGCAAGGGTGTTCATTGTGTTTATTGAGCATCTCCTGTCTGTAGACCCTGGCGGGGAGCTGGGGACACTGCAGGGACAGCACAGACTGGTCCCTGCCCTCAGGGTCCCATTTTCCAGAGGAGGAAACCATACAATAAACAAATGAACTTCTGAGAGGGAGGAAGTGACAGGAAGATGACAAACAGGATATTAGGATAAAAAGGTGGACTGGGTAGCCGTGGGGCTATTTCAGGTTGAACTTCCATGGGGTCATTGGAGGGCCCAGTGTGATAATGAGAGTAAAGCTCTTAACAGAGCGTCCAGCACTGGTGACACTCAGTAGATGTTATTTTTACTGCTCTACTGACAACAGTAGCAGTAAGAGCTAGGGACTTGATTCTTTAGCTTAGAATCCGAGGTCAAAGACCTTGGCTATCTAGCTTCCTGCCATGACCATGATTTGGGCCTTTCCTGATGACTGGTCATCCTCCCTGGCTTGAATGCTTCTGTTGATGGACAGTTCACTACCCAGGGTCCTCCCTCTGTCCCGCAGGTCTGTTTGTTGTGGAGCTTCTGTTGTGTAGTCATCGGCCCCTCTCTTCCCTTGTCTCTGCCCCACGTGTTCCATCTTGGAGGAAAAGCTCCTCTATTCCTTTCACTTGGACCAGGCTCTGCCCTTAAAGGGAAGACCTCTTTTTTTGGCATTGCTTTGCCAGGGCCCTCCCTCCTCCAAGAGGAAACTGCAAGGCCCATTTAGGATTGAAAGTCCCCAGGCTGGAAATGAACAATCCCCCAGCCTGTTCCCCCGTACCAGTATCCCCACTGAGACCCTGCTCTGAGGACCCTGGGAGGGGACGGAAGTGTCTTCCCAGGCTGCCAGGGGCACACCCCAACCCTCCTCTGGCCTCCTTTGGCCGGAGCCCTGGGACCACCCACTCCATCTGTGTTTCGCCAGAGACCTCTAGGATCAGAGTGAATCCTCTGATGATTCTGAAATGAGGATCACGTCTTATGAGGAGGTGAATCCTTGCTTTCTAGAGAGTCCTAGTGAAACACAGAGGAAATGAGCTGACATCTAGGATTCACTTTAAAGGTGTTCAAGGGTGAAGGAGATGGGGGAAGGTTTAGATTTTAAGGTTTGAAATTGTCTGTGATAAAAAGTGTTCTGGCCTCAGTCAGAGGTCACAGGCTGGATGCTGGAGAGCAGAGGGTCTCCACAGAGTGCTCTCACTTGGCACCTGGGGTGCATTGCAAGCATGGGACTTGCACCTAAAGCAAAACTGGAACCGACTCTCCGGCCTGCCCTGAACACTCGGCACATCTGCTGGCACCGGCTTTGGCAGATTGCGGCCAGTTTGCCCTAGTCCTCACTATTCCCTATCGTCTCACTTGTGGCACTCATCAGTGGCACTCATGTGGCCCATGCAGGCATTTGAATTTGTTTGCCCTTGACCCTGGTCCTGTGTAAGGCATGTAGAAGTCCATGAGTGAGAAGGAGCAGTGCCCCTCAGTGACTGGCCAGCCTCTTTCTTTATTCTTACTCCCTGGATATTCTGCTTTTTTGTTGCTGTCCACCCAAATGTTTGCCCCAACTCCTTTCCTTTTATTTTTATGGCTCAAGAAGCAAATAGCCTCGTATGGTCTAGGCCTGCAGCATCCAATATGGTAACCACGTTTACAGGTGCCTCTTGAACACCTGAAATCTGCCCAGTCGGAATAGAGATGTTTCTGTGTAAATAGAAAATACACACTGGGTTTTGAAGGCTTAAAGTCTTAAAAAANCCAGAAGCCGGCGACTGATGTGACTTGCCCAGGAAGAGCGCAATGATGGTGCCAACTTGGGCCAGTGAAGCAACGTCCTCCACAACTAGACTGAAAAAAAAAAAAAAAAGAAAAAAAAAGAAAGAAAGATCCGAGGCCAGAACCAGCCTCGCTGGCTGAGCTGGGAGCCCGGAGCTGAGCTCACCAGCTCTCCTGCCTCCTGGGCCGGGGGTGGGTCTGAGGGAGCATGGAAAGAGACCATGGGGGTATTTAGAAAATGGTGATGAAGTGGCAAAGCATCTCACTCCCCAAATACCCTTATGTTGTCCATAGTGCTTCTGCCTCACCTAGCCGATTTTGCACTTTCTGTTCCTTTTCGTTTTCGAGGGAGAAGGTTGGTGTGGCCGGTGAGGCTTTTTGGAGCAGGGCCCTGGATGGAGCTCTGTGGGTATGGGTGTGAGAATTTGTGTGCAGGGTTCTATTGGGGTTCTATTCTGACAGGTGCATCCATCCTTTTTCTCAAAGGGGTCTGTGAACCCCCACATCAAAAATCACCCAAATTCCTAAATTTGACTGGAAATCTCCTCTGTGCTGGGCTCTTGGGGGCTGGGGTTCAGTGGCGAAAGCCAGCTTGGTCGGCCTGCCCTTGGGACCACAGGAGCAGGCTGTCATTCACAGCCACACCAGCCTGAGAGTTGGGGGATGGTGTCTAGGGACTCATCTTTGGGGAAGGGGGTTCTGAGAAGACTTCGCAGCTGAGAGCTCTGGTGGGGGCAGGCACCCACAAGGCCTGACTCCACACTCCAGGCAGCGAGACCGGCTGGTGCAGAGAGAGACCTGTGGTGGGAGGTTGTGTATCACCTGGGAGGAGCAGGGAGAGGGCCTGGTGGCTGGGACAAGGGGAGAGGGGCCGGTGAGGTGAGCAAGATCAAGTGTCTTCTAGGGAGGCATCTCCTGAGTTTGATCATCCAAAGCAGATATGCAAGGCTTTGCAGAGTTTCAAGCTATGGTGTGGGGTGGGGGTGATAAGTTGATCGCCCTGATCGTCCTGGCTGCTCTGAGAATGGTGGGGAGCAAGGCAGAGAGGATCAGAGTAGGGGGCCTCATTAGAGCCTTTCTGTATCAACCAGGCCAGAAGTGCTGGCCAATTCCATCCCAGCAAAGACCTCTGTGTCGTGGAGCCCTCTCAGGGGTACCGCAAAGTCTCAGAATTTGACACCCGATTTCCCCCACTGCATCCTCACCAAACCCTCATCAAGCTTTCGTTTACATACCCCCCCAGACGGGGCTCTCACCACCTCACATGGCAGCGGTTCTACCTTGCCTGGATTCTGCCTCCTTCCCATGGGTGTCTCCTTCCTGGCCCTGTTTGACGTTCATCTAAATCCTGCCTGGAAGTTTAATAGGAAAAAAAAAAATTGCCGAGGCCTGGGTCTCACCGCCAGCTTAGTGAGCCAGGCTCTCTGAGTGTGTGTGAGTCAGCGCTCATGGCCGTTCGCAGGGCTTTACCTCACGTGGCAGCTGGGAGTCCTGTCGTAGGGCCACACAAGCTGAATCCTCTCACATAGCCCTTGGTGCGTTGGCAGGACGCATGCCCCAGCGTGCTGCCTGCTGTGAAGCCTTCTTTCCTGCAGGCTAGCCCACCCCCAGGGCCTTCAGCTGCTTCACGCGGTGTGGTTTGGGGTTGACAGGCTGGGATCGTTGCCTTCCTTCCACTTCCTTCTCCCCACCCACGTTTGGACCCTACTTCCTGGTAATTAACCATCTTCACCAGGTGATCCTCGGGGCTGGAAGCTGAGCCCCAGCACCAGTTGTAACTCGTTAGCTGCTCAGGCGGGGGCTTGCCTCCAGCTCACCTGCTGGCTGTTGGGGCCAGTGGGGCAGGATGGGAGGGAGGGGTGCGTTCCTTTTCTCCCCTTTCTGCACCAGTGTTGCCAGCTGCTTGGCGCACTGAGTAAAGAAGGATTTGAAGCTATATGAGGGCTCAGTGAGAAGGCAATGCTGCAGTTGATTCGCAGTGTCTGCCATGAGCAGAGGAAGGGCAGGCAGCAGCCTGAGAGCCAGTTTTCCCAAGCCTGTCTTCAGGCTGCCAGCGGTTCATGGAGTGGACAGGCAGCTCTGTGTGTGTGTGTGTGTGTGTGTGTGTGTGTGTGTGTGTGTGTGTGTGGCAGAGACAGAGAAACAGAGACAGAGAGACAGAGCTTTCTACATGTTTACAAATGCTCCGTCCCTAACCCAAATGCCTACAAACTTTACATACTTCTGGAAAACCCCAGTGCATAATTTTCACTCCTCAAAGAAACCTCAGTAGTGTGTTTTTCTGGAAAGTCAGTGGGATTTGACTTTCTGCCCTCTTGTTTCTTCTGGGTGGTGGTGCTGATGGGACTGTGTCCCAGGCCCTGTCTGTGCCCTGTCTCGCCCCCGCCAGAGGGGGCGAGCATCGTGCGGTGGGCTGGCCTCACATGGTGAGGTTGGTTGGAAGCAGATCCCTCCAGGTAGCCAGCCTCCTGCAGCCAGCCTTGTGGGATGTGGATGGGCCTCCGTTCCCGGCAGAATCCAGGCAGATGTCAGCATCCAAACAACACGTGTATATGTTAGAAACCAGTGTTCCCAGAAGGATGCAGAGAGTGCTGTGAGCTAAGACTGTGTGAGAGGGATAGGGGCGTTGGCACCGCCCTTGTAGGACTGTTGGCTGGGGGTAGAATGGCATTTGTGTCAGAAAAGTCACCCTCTAGCTTTCTAAGTTTGTGCTCATACCAATGCCTTAGACTGAGGAAACTTCAGTGCGTGCGTGCGTGTGTGTGTGTGTGTGTGTGTGTGTGTGTGTGTGTGTGTTTCCTGTCCCTCTCCCCCATTTTGCTCCTCTGCTTCCTTGTCCATGCAGAAAACAGCAGCACTGACCAGAGGCAAGCCTGCAAGAAGCATGAGCTGTACGTCAGCTTCCGTGACCTGGGCTGGCAGGTAAGGGGGATGGCCGGATCTACCCTCCGTGTGGCTCCCCAGTGCTCCCCAAGGCCACGGGCTGTGTCCCTTATGGGCAGCGAGTCGTGTTTCTCACCTACGTCAGTGAAGACCCTGGCATCAAGTGTCCTAACTGGGGTAGAGGATTTAGGTTAATGATACGGGGTACCGCATGAAAGCCAAGAGCAGAAACGTGGTTGAGACTCAAGCTAGAACCAGGAACCAGAACACGCTGGGCTCTGAACCTCGTTCTCCACGTAAACCCTATTTCCATCCCGCGGCTGGCTGTTTCTCTCAGATGTGGCCGAGCCTGTGTGCCAGAACCCAGCAGCCTGGAAAGCCGGCTCCCGCCCTCTGCCCTGTCTGTCCCTTCTTCCCACTTCCGTGATTGAGATTCCCAGGGAAGAGATTGATTGGCCCAGCTTGGGTCAGGCGCTTGTTCCTGAACCAATCAGCTGTTTAGGGGTGCGATCATGTTATAGGAACATGACTGCCCCCTTGGGTCTAACAATATGCACTCCTATGACATCCTGAGCCTTCTTCTAGGCACTGAGATGCAGCCACAAGCATTGCAGTGTGCCTGCCCCACAGAGCGCAGATATCCCTAAACAGAACAGGGCATTGTCATAAGATCACCAAATCAAAGGAGAGCCCAGATTCTCCCCTGGGGATCATGCCCACATACATCCCCAGGGCACCTGTGCACCACAGCCAACTCGGACCCCTCTTTGATTCTGTCCTCGCACTTATGACAACACCCATGCTCTTAGGTGCAGCGGTTCATGCACGAGTGCTGGAACAGAGCCCCAGACTCCAGGGTCTGCCGGAAGGTTCCATGGGCTGAGTCAAGGAGGGGTGTATTTATTGCTAAAATAATGTTTCCGTGCTGACCCCACCCTAAAGGCACGCGTAGCCACGCGCCTCCTTTCTAGAGCAACACATGTGCCAGGCACTGTGCTGGGCCATCTACACCATCATTGAATTCTCACCATTACGGGTTATTAGTCTCCCTCCCAGGTAGGCGACCTGAGGCGGGGACGTTTTGTTCATGCAAACTGACAATGTGTTACCTACTTATCAGGGTAAGGTTGATGCCACCTCGGCCACACCTCTCTGTGCCACCTTCCGACAAAGCCACGCAAGCGTCTGTTCTGGGCTCAGCCCAGCCCTGTGGTGGTCCTTTCCTCATTTTGCATTCTGCTAGGACCATGAAAGGCTGCCACCCACTTCTCCTGCCTCTGCAGGACCCCCAGCTGTTCAGGAGGGCGTGGGCCGTGTCTTTGACCTCTGGCCCACCACAGGAGGGTTTTGGTCCCAAGGGTGGGACCCTGCGGCTCAAACTTTCCATCTGGCTCTGGATGTGCCTCTCTCTCTCTCTCTCTCTCTCTCTCTCTCTCTCTCTCTCTCTCTCTC
>NW_017731382.1:4813585-4836218 GCF_001890085.2 Hipposideros armiger
GTTGCTGTCCACCCAAATGTTTGCCCCAACTCCTTTCCTTTTATTTTTATGGCTCAAGAAGCAAATAGCCTCGTATGGTCTAGGCCTGCAGCATCCAATATGGTAACCACGTTTACAGGTGCCTCTTGAACACCTGAAATCTGCCCAGTCGGAATAGAGATGTTTCTGTGTAAATAGAAAATACACACTGGGTTTTGAAGGCTTAAAGTCTTAAAAAATAATAGCGAAATATCTCATTAAGGATATTTTACATTAAGTACGTGTTGAAATGATACTATTTTTGAAATACTGGGTTAAATTAAATATATTACTTAAGTGAATTTCACCAGTTTCCCATCTTTTTCAATGTGGCTGCAAGAACTTTTAAAATGACACATGTAACTTGCATTATATTTTTCTCGGACTGAACAGATCGAGCCCAGAGATCAGCAATCTTTTTCTGAAAAGGGCCAGGTAGTAAATATTTTTGACTTTGAGAGTCATAAGGTCTTTGTCGCCCCTGCTCAACTCTGCCCTTGTGGTGCAAAAACATCTTTAGACGTTAGTAAATGAGTGGGTGCCAATAAAACTTTATTCACAAAACCAGGCGGGGTGGGGTGGGGTGGGGGGGGGCAGGATTTGGCCCGCAGGCAGACCCTAATCTAGCTTGGTGGTTTTTAACTTGGGGCAGTTTTGTCCCCCAGGGAACATTTGACATCATGATGGGGAGGGGGTGGGGTGTGGAGTGCTTCTGATTTCTGGTGGGCAGAGCCCAGGGGTGCTGCTAAACATTTTACAGAGCACAGAACAGCCCCACAATGGAGACTGATCCAGCCCCAAGGGTCTGATCTGGCCACTAGCTCCCCAGCTGTGTGTGGTGCAGACCTCTACACGGGCACTTTGGTTCCCTCATCTGTGAGATGGGATAATCGCAGAACTAAGTTAATAGTTATACAAAACATGCTTAGAATTGGGCCTGCTCGGCACATGCCACCGACGGTCGCGTTGCCCAAGCAGTGCGTGCCCCTGGTAGACATAAGGTGGCCGGAGAGAGGTGACTCGCCGCTTCTCAACTCCACCGACGTTTTCATGTGTATGTTCCAGGTCCACTTCATCAACCCGGAAACAGTGCCCAAGCCCTGCTGTGCCCCGACTCAGCTCAATGCCATCTCTGTCCTGTACTTCGATGACAGCTCCAACGTCATCCTGAAGAAATACAGAAACATGGTCGTCCGGGCCTGTGGCTGCCACTAGCCCCTCCTGGAAGTCAGACCCTGTGGGACCCCATGTTTCTGGACGCCTCTCACCGCCCAGCGTCTCCCACTGCTCGCCATGGCAAGGAGCCAGCAGACCGCCGCCTTCGGCGAGGCCTTCCTGTCCCCCTCCCCAACTTCCACGGTGTAGGAGCATTAAGGAATTTGAGAGGCAAATGGCTTTTGATCAGTCTTTTGTTGTCATCCTAGGGACAAGATCCTACAAGCTGCTGCAGGCAAAACCTAACAGGAAGAAAAATAGATCAAGAAAAGCTGCCGGCCACGATCATTGGCTGTGAAGTCTCGGCCGTGTACCGACCTGTTCCCAGGGGTAATTAGGGGCGCCCTTCGGCCAGGCCACCCAGCAGCGGGGGGGAAAGGGTGCAGAGAGGGCTGGGCATGTTTGTGTCTGTGCTAAAGGAAAACCGACGCGGAAGTTCCTGTAATAAATGTCACAATAAAACGAATGAATGAAAATGGTTAGGATGTTACAGATATATTTTCCTAAACAATTTATCCCCATTTCTGGGTTTACTCTGATTTTGTAAACAGAAGCTGTGGCCGGTGGAGGGAGGGGAAGCCTCCTCTCATTCCATTCCGGTTTCGTTCTGAGGCCTGCAGAGGCCCGGGGTTTACGCAGACTTACCCACATCCGAGATTGGGCTGTGAGGGAAAGGGCACGTTTCTGCTCTGAGGAGGGGGCGTGTTGACCTTGAAGAAAAAAAAAATGTGCTTCGTCATTCAGCTGGGTGTGTGATGGCAGAAATGAAAAGAGGCGTGTGAAGGAAAGCGGGCAGATGTTTGCAAGTGGCTCTCCAGCTGTCCTCCGTGCTAGGACGTCAGTGTGAAGGTCAGAGTAGAGGAGGACAGCGTTCAGGACAGAACTTGCAACTGTACCTTGAACTCTGGCCAACGCGGCCCTATTTAAAGAAGCACCAAGGAAACCTAGCTCTCAATAAAGGTGGGCAGGGGGACCAGCTCTCCCCCAAGTGGTCTCGTCCGTTGTTCACAGATAGCAGAGTTCTGAAGTCTGGGTTCCAGCTGGGCCTCTGTGGCCACCTCTTTTCATTTGCAGACCCCCATTGAGGGCTCTGCAAACATTCCGCTCCTTGAAGCTTGATGGGAGGTCCACTGGGAGTAGGGTATGCTGGACGTGAACCTCAAATGGAAGGATCTAGAAGCCTTTTTGAGAGTGACATCCTAATCAACTGTCCTGACTCAAAGGTGCCATTTCTGATGTGGCTCTTGGCTAGAGCCTTCCTTGCCTTGACCAGTGGGTCCCCTAAATGACGTGCACCCAACCTGCAGCTGTGGCACAGGCCTTGGGGTGTACGGGGCTGTCTGTGAACAGAGATCAGGGTTACCCACGAGGCCTGTGGCGCCTGGAGTCCGCTCTAGTGGGGAGCTGTTTCTCCATCGTGACCAAGTTGGTTCCTGGGAAATTTGGGACTCTGTTTTTACTTTCTTTTGTTTTTTTCTTCTCCAGCAGCTTGGGCAGCAGCCTTCACTCTGCCTGGTCAACAGGGATGAGTTGCTGTTTTTGTGATATTTTGTTTTGTCTTGGCAGGTCTGGGGGTTTTTGTATGATTCCCTCTTGGTACAAGCTTTCTCACCACTTATGCCCTACACGGCCTCTGGTTAGCATCGTTTGTACATTGAAACATGTAAATAGTTGTTACAAAACAAAGAAATTATTTATGTCCACCCGAAGCTCTTTTTAGACCCTCCTCCAATCCCTCGTTCCGGACCGTGAGCGCGCTTCCCTCCGACCTGCTCGTGTTGTAATTTAAGACTATTTATTAATGGCCGGACCAATGTACCTTCGGCTGTTGCATAGAGCAGTCCTCCGCGAAAATTCTGTATAAATAGACAAAATGAAAAGGATTTTGACTTTGCAATAAAAGGAGACATTTGGTTCTGGTTCTTGGGCCTGTGTGTGTGTTTTGTTTTTTTCCTCTCAACTCCAACACTGGAGTTCTCCAGGTCTGCTGAGAAGTCGCTGGCCTCCACCGTTAACACGCTGTTTATCATCCAGGCCCTGGGGAGAAGGGGCACTCGTCAATATTTGGTGCAGCTGTGTGGGGCTCCGGGCAGGAGAGATGGAACCAAACAACAAATGTGAATTTGGTAGGCTGGACTACAAAGATCCTTCATTGAATTACAGTGCAGCTGTCAGCAGCTGTTTCAAAGAGGCAGGGGGTAAATTAGCTGTGTTTACTGCTAACATAGTTGAAAGGTTGAGTCATCCCAATAAAATAGAGGCACAAGAAAGAAAAAAAAAAAAAGGATGGAGGGGCGGGGCGGAGCGTACACCCAAAACTTTAAAGCAGCACAGGCGCCAGATCTGACATTGTCCAGCGCAAATTATTTTGCTGGTTTGGGGGCAGCTGGCTCTGCGCTCCGGCCGTGGACGGTCCACATTGGACCTGGCGGCAGCCGGGGCCGACGCCTACCTGCAGGAGCCTCGCTCGGCACGCGGAGCGGCGTCCTGGCTCCCTTTGGTTTTGAAGTGCACACTAAGGTTGTCTGATGGATGTCAGAACCCCGGGTGTTCCTTGGCCAGGCTGCCTGCTCTTCCCTGGTTGCCTCAAACGAGCGGCCGCTCTTAACAAGTTCCAGCCCCTGTGATTTCCAAACCCTCTTGTCGTTGTCCTAATGCGCTATTTCGCTTTTGTTCTATTTCCAGGCTAAAGACCAGAGCCACAAACCAGAGGGCCAGATGCGGCCTGCAGACGTGTCTTATTCGCCCTGCATGGTGTTTATGCATTTTTTTTTTCACAAAAAGCGAATTCATTGCCAGTATGTTTTTGAAAAATCAGAAGATTGCGGTGAGGGGAAAAAAAACAACAACAAAAAAACACCAATTCCGGCTTTTCTTAAGAAGCTGGCCGATTTGGCCACTCTGGGCCCCGTTCCTGCCAGAAGCTCTTGGCAGGAGCCCAAGAACAGTTGTTGCTGCAATTGCCACTACTCCCTATCGCCTCTCACAGAGGGGCAAATGGTAGCTGCTGTTTTGAAACTTGTAGGTCTCTATTTCTTTGCCTCTCTTGAGAGTAGGAAAGTAAAAGCGAGACAGAGGGCCACACACTTCGGGCAGAAGAGCAGAGGACAAGCCTTCTTCTGTTCATCCCTGGCTCACTTTCCCCTCTGGGCATCTAGTTAGGCTCCTATAGGCTGGTGTGTTTGTGGCTGTAGCCCCACAGGTGGCCTCACCTGTTGCCCTCACCTTTCTCCGCTCCTGGTTTCCCTCTCTCGTGTTCATTTCCACCTTAGAACATTGTTCTGTTGCCTCTTCTCCCAAGCCTGCTCGCTGAGCGCCTGCCGCAGGTGCCACTGCTTGGTCTCACATCAGTGCTGGCCATGCTGAGACGGCACAAAGAGGGTCAGAAGTGCAGGCAAGGTGTAGCTGGCTCTCTGCTCATGATCTCACACGCTAAAAGCAAGGCGTCAGTCAGCAGCCACTTTCCCACCTAGAGCTGGGATCCTCTCCAGGTTTATACAGGCTGCTGACCAAACCCACTTCCTTGCAGTTGTAGGACTGAGGTCCCCATGTGTTTTCTGGCTGTCAGCCACGGGCCACTGTCAGCCCCTGGAGGCCACTCTCACATCCTTTCCCTATGGTCCTGTCACAACGTGGCAACTTAGTTCTTCAAAGCCAGCAGGAGAATCTCTGACTTCTTTTAAGGATTCACCTGATTAGGCCAGACCCACCCAGGATCATCTCCCTTTGATCAACTCAAAGTCAATTGATTAGAGGCCTTAATTACATCTGCCAAATGCCTTCACCTTTGGAAGTGACAATTATATATTGGGCAGTAATCTTGGGGGTCATCTTAGAATTCTGCTTGCATAGTACCCAACCAGCCCTAAGCCAGGGGTGTCTGATGGAGAGGGGGACCCTCTTTCCCAGGCCCCAGCCCCACGCTGGGGTGGGAGTCCAGCCATCCCTTCGAGGCGCCTCAGTGACCTCCTTCAGACGTTCGTCCCCTCTGGTTGGAAGATGGGTTGGTGTGTGGTGGTGGGGGCAGGGTTGGGGGGCAGAGGGGAAACGTACATTTGGTTTCAGAAACGTTGTGCATGAAAACAGGTGATACAAAATAACAAGTCACCTTTTATGAGGCCACATTCACAGGTTCCAGGGATTGGGACACGGACACCTCTGAGGGGCCATTATCAACCTCCTGCACCCCTACCCATCTCTCCCACACACTGCCGCAATGGCACCACCATGCTTGCTGTTCTCCACACCCCAGGCGCCCCCTGCCTCAGGGCCTTTGCTCTGGCCCTGCCCCCTGCCAGGAAAGCTGTCCCTCCAGATGGCTGCGGGCTGTTCCCTGAGCAACTCAGGTCTTTTCCCCAAGTCCCCTTGTGCAGTCTTCCTCTGGTCCCTGTTGATAATGACACTCTCCGTTCAGCCCTCCCTGTCTTGTTGCTTGCTTGCTTTCTCTCTATAATGCCCAGTGCCACCCAAAAAACTAAATGTTTTACTTATTTATGTGACTGTTACTGTCTCCCTCTTGAGGGCAAGGGCTTTTGTCTGTTTTGGTCACTGTGCTGTCCCCAGGGCCCAGCCCAGGGCTTGGCACACAGCAGAGCTTCCTTGACAAGTGTGATGAATAAACGTCATTAGTGTTATTATTAACAGGCGGGAATCAGGAGACCTGGGCCCTGCCCTCAGCAGCTGAACGGCCTTGGAAAGCCTTCACCCTGGCCCTCTGGGCCTCCCGCTCTCAGATCAAGGGCAGAGCCAGGGGGCTCCTAGTCAGCTTCCTCTGGGCAGTCCTTTGGCAGCTGGGCAGGCTTTGGGGATCACAAGTGAGATGTTTGCCCAGGTTGTGCCCAGGAGTGGGCTCCAGTGGGGCGGTGAGCTGACCTCGGACTCTCATCCCAAACCCTGTAGCTGTCCCTCCCGCTTTTCCTGCTCCAGGAGAGGAAGGGACCAGGGGAAATGAGGAATGGTGAGTCTGACCTTAGGTCGGGGTTCTCCCAAACTCGCCTCATTATTTAATGCCACAGGCAAGCCGCCAAGGAACAGATTAATTAACGCCAGGACGTGCGTGTGCGTGTGCGTGTGCGTGTGCGTGTGTGTGTGTGTTGGCATGGTGGGTGGGGGGACAGTGGGGGCGAAGGTGGAGGTGGGCCAGGGGCTGGAGACATTGGCCACCATTTGCTCAGAGTCCCACACGCTTGTACTTGACCCTCAATGGTGCATATCCAACTTAATTAAGTTGTAGAAATGCTGAATAAAAATGGTTTCAATTGCTAAAGCCAGCAGAGAAATTACATATTTGAGCTCTGACCCTTTCTAACCGAATCCAGACCCGGGATCTCCCTGCTTCAGGAGGTTTTAACAGAAGTCGTCTTACCCACTCCATGGAGCCCCAAGTCAGAGAGCAAAGGATTTGCCCCTCACCTGGCCCCCCACCTTGGTTGTGGGTGGGCAGGTAGCCCAGAGATGTCGTGAGGGGGTTGGAAATTGTGGCTCTGAGCAAATTCCTTCCCAGCGCTGGTCTTCATTCGATCCTTGTTGAGCGTGTTGTTGAAGGAAAGGATGACAGATGGCCGGGGCCCCCATGCCATCCTGTCCTGAGTGGTCCCTAAAATAATACCATTAGTGGGGCCAGGCGAGGCTCCTTATCTTTGGAGCGGGCCTGCTGATAACGCTGAGCTGGTCCTCCCGGAAGCCCCGGGTGAGACGGGGCAGCTGCGGGCGTGGAGCATTTAAAGGGTCTTTGCTTCCCAGCCAGCCCGGTGACATTCCAGGGGTATAAATAGTCTGCAGGTTCGAAGCCTGAGTGTGTAAGTGTGACGTCGGTGGTGGAGCCTGGTCCCTGACACCCACCGAGTCAAGTGTGCACAGAGACCTGCCGCTGCTTTTGTCCTCAGGCAGAGCGGGACCTGTGAGCTGCAGGGTGCCAGGTGAACTCACCCCGACATTGTTCCCCAGGCTTTGCCCAGCTCTGACCGCCCTTCCCTGCCATCAGCTATGAGGTGCTCTCCTGCAGTGTCATGATTTAAGCCTTGGTCTGGCTGCCTCTGGCTCGTGAGCAGAATGCCTCTGCTTAACGTCAGTTATTCTTGATCCTAGATTTGGAAATAAAGAACAGCACACAGGAAAAGATTTTTTAAAAAACCCCCAAAAAACAAAAACCCAGAAATCCAACCTTCTCCTCTTACCGGATGTAAAACACTGTATTTACACACCTCGGTCCTGGCGATAAATGTCTGACTGGTCCTTTCAACAGCCAGTGCACACAGACCTCTTCAGCCCTGACTCTGCGCCAAGCGCTGCTCTGGAAACAGGGAGACAGACGGACCAGCTCCTGCTCTCTGGCACTCACCGGCGGGGAGGCCGGGCAGGTGCAACCCTCAGCAAGTGACAGCCCACCACGCAGGGATGAGGGCGCACAGGAGAAGCAGCAGATGGGGATGTGTGGAGAGTCACCAAAGGTGTGGCAGTACCGAGGGGTTTCCAGAGATGGCTTCTGTGAGAAGGTGACATTTCAGCGGGGACAGGAAGACAAGGGGAGTCGCCATCAGCCCCTCCAACGAGGGAAATTGGGTTGTATGACTGTATGTTTAGTTGTCTATCCAGTTCTGAGGCCCATGCAGCCAGGGCAGAAACTTGAAAGAGTGAATATTCACAGTGTGAACACAAAGCGATGGTCTATGCACCCAGAATAAACCCAGAACCAGCCTCATGGTCCCAGAGGTCCCCTGGGCCTCTCCTAGTCATCACCCCTCCCCGGGGTAACCACTGCCCTGAATTCGCACTCTATAGACTGGTTTTGCCTGTTTCAGAAAGTTATGCAAACACAGCAGGATACTAATACATGCTCTTGTATGTCTGGCCTCCTTTCTTCAGCATCCTGTTTGTGGCGTTCACCCTGCTGGGTGCGTTTAGCTGCAGTTTCCTCATTTTTGTTGCCGTATAATATTCCGTTGTGCGATGTAAGCAGGTGTGTTTCTGCAGTCTACACTGATGGACATTTGCTAGTTGTCCCAGTCCGTCCTGTCCGGGACATGCTGTGATTGGTACCCCAGTTGTGTGAGGGCCACATTTACCCAGAAGCACCACCTCCTCCCTACTCACACAGAAGCACTGGGCAGCCCAAAGACGACCCCAGAACAAAAGATTTGGGCCCAGGGACAGTAACGCCACGGTCGCACAGCTGGGAGCAGGTATTGGAGCCCAGTTTGTCCCCCTCCTAACCATGCTCCTGTCCCCATCGCTTTTCCACCCATGCGGGTGCCCCCCCCCTGCCCCCAAGTTAGGGGGGGCCGAGATGCGTCTGCTCCCACAGACTAACGACTGTTTCTTGCTCCCCGTGGCCTCTGCCCCAGACCTTGAACATCACCGACGCGGGCGCCCACCATGAGAACCTGAACCGCAGCCCATGCCGACAGCTTGTTGGCCAAACCTGCACGTGGATGAATTAGAACAAAAACAAGTGACCTCACTGGTCATCTCCCGAGCACAGCCTGAAGAGGACTCGGCCGTTGTCCTGCGCACCCTCCACTCCAGCTGAGCCAGCCTGATAATTCAGGCTGAAGAATTCACTTGGCTCCGTGGGTCCCCACTCATTCGGGGGCCTGGCAGCTCTGCCGTGAATGCCAGGACAGCTGTGGAGAAGAGAGTGATGTATTTATTTATTTAGGATTTATAGATGGACTGCTATCCCAGAAAAAGGTTTTGTGGGAGCCTTAACCAAAAACTTAAACATGCAAAAAACAGAAAGATTAAAAATAAAATTAGAGTAAGGGGTTTTGAAAAAGGAGCAGGGACGTCAGTCGGCGGGGGTCACCTGGGATGGGATGACCCCAAAATGTCCCAGGGGCCACGTTATGGGCTCTGAGCATGATGCTGACCCCAAAGGAGCTGTCCCGGTTTGCCTGGGATGGACAGGCTCCCTCAGAGTGTAGATATTTCGGTGCTCAAGCTGAGGACGTCCCGGGCAGACTGAGCCGAGTTGGTCACCCCAGCCATTGGGGACATCACTTGAGGGGCTGAAATCCAACTCTACTTGACAGCAACCCACCCTGTAGCTTTGCAGATGTGTGTACTAATGGCTTCCGTGTATTACTTTTTTCCCCCATAGAAAACCGTCCTTTTTTTTACCTTTTAAATCTAATTTCTATTTGTGTAGAGGTAAATAAAAGTCAAACTGTAATATAAGGTTTATCATAAAAACCAGCTGTGCTCCACCCCTCTCTCCAACGCTGGTGCCTCCTCTTAGTGGAGGACTTAGTGGGGTGCAGATTGGTATCCATCATTTTGAAATTTATTGTACTGGGCACTTGATGGGCACTTTAAATCTGGACATGAGTACCTTCTAGAAGAAACCACTTTTTCTTTTCACTTTATTAGTGCTTCCTTTTCACATATACTTCCGTTTCTCAATAAATAGTATGCTCATACTGTTCTTTTTTGATTTCGTATTTTAGACACTATCCATTGACTTCTCCTACAGAAAATGAGGGCTAAAAATCTCACACCACCTTCTCCTTCCACATTCTCCTCATCTATTGATCCTAAGTTTTCAGGAAATTAATATTTAGGGTTTACATAATGATCGTTTACCTCTACATCATGGAGTATATACTATGGCACCATTTCCTTTCTTGTAAAACCTTTCGGTTTTCCTGGAGTTTATAATTGCCTTTAGAAAATAGTCTCCTTGGTTTGCTCTGTATTTATCCCTATGTCTTTCTCCAAGTCTCAAAAAAAAACAAAAACGTCCTGAAACTTTTCTCAGCACCAACATATCAGGTAATCTAGTGGGTGGTTTTTGTTGTTGCTGCTTTGGTTTGGTTTTTACGTTATTCCTCTGGGTTCCCTCTCAGCGGCTTCCAGGCCTGCTGCACCAGTGGGAACTCCCTGCACCCCGCTGGGAGCTGCCTCACTTCCCTCCTTCCTGTCCCGGGACCCCACGCCTTCCCCTTCCACGGTTCACACACTGGTGTGTGGCTGGATCAGGTTCTCCAGGAGCTGCCTGCAACAAGGCCCGGGGGAGGCAACTTTTGAAACTTCTAGTAGCTGAAAACATCATTATTCGATCCCCCATGTTGATTGGTGAGCCCGATATAGAATTCTAGTTTGAGAAAAACTCTCCCCCCCCACGTGTGAAGGCTAATAAGGCTTTGGCTCCATGCTCTTCATGGTTTTGCAATAGTTCCAGTACTGCTGTCAAGTTCAGGGCTATTCTCATTCCTTTGTTCGTTTGTATATGACCTTTCTTCCTCTTTGCTCTCTGAAAACTTGGAGTGTCTTTTTTTATCTCCAGTTTTCTGACAATTTTTGAATGCTACAATCTCTTTCTAAAACCCCTGCTGGCTGGATGCTGAGTTCCAGAATGCAGCCTCTAATCTTCTTATCTCTCACTTCTAGTTTTCTGCCTCCGTGTTGTTATGCCAAATTTGGGGACATTTCTTCACCTTTATCTCAATTATTCTACTGAATCTCTCATTTCAGTTTTATAGGAGCGCATTCTTGCTTCTTTTTTTTTTTAAGGTAGCATTTCCTTCTTGTGTCACGGATTTAATCTTTCATCTCTGTGAGGCTATTAACTATGCTTTTGGTTTTGTCCGTTCGCATGTGTCTTCTCTTTGCATTGTCTTTGTTCCTTCTGTGTTCTGTGGTTTCCTGCCTGTGTGTTTTGATTTCTGGTTTGGATGTGGAGGCGGCCCTGTGATGGGAGAAGGGTGAGACCTTCTGTTACCCATACAGACCTGGACGTGAGTATCCTGCTTCCACAGCAGGCTGCCCCCACCTTCTCTGTGCTGGCATCCCCAGCTTTGGAGGGTCTTAGGTTTAATCTCTGCAGGGTCAACCTCCCATCTCCTGCCAGGGAGGGGATAGAATTAGGGATTCTATTTTGGGGGTCCTCCTGTGGTTACCCACCCATGCCTTTTCGAGGCCAGCTTTTCTGCTGAGCTCAGTGGATTGTCGCCATCTATTTGGTTTCTACCTTCTAACACCTTATCGGCACCCTTATTCCGTATCACCCCTTCTTCTATTTCTGTTGTTTTTTAGATTTATAACTTTATTTAAAAACTCATTTGTTACCTTTTTAGAAAGGTTTCTGATTGAAGCAAACAAAAAGGCATACCTTCAATTCCCTAAGTTCACCAGGAATAGGGTGACCAACTTATCCTGGTTTGTCCAGGACTTTCTTGGTTTTAAAACCAGAAGTCCTGCATTCCAGGAAACTCCTCAGTCCTGGGGAGCTATCTTTCTCCAGTTGTAACGTCTGATCTCCTTCACCCCATCGATTGTCTGAACCCATCTGAGTTTGGAGTCCCCTGAACAGCCACTGGCAGCTTCCCGGCTTGTCCAGGGAGCGAGTCCTCCCAGCCTCCCAGCCCCCCAGAATGATGCAGACCAAATCACTCATATCACAGACACTCACAAGTGTCTGGAAAAGTCCCTGTATTTCTGGAAACCCCAAAGATAAACGGCATGCATGACTATCATTACGGAAATTGCTGGCTGCAGCAGAGACGTGCAAGTCCAATGGCCTCCCGGCGGTGCAGCCCCCGCCTGCGCAACCTCTGTAATTATGAGAGAGCATTTTAAATGGTTCCAGTCCAAACAAGACCTGGAAATGCAGAGAGCAGGCTGATTGTTAGGGCTGGAGTTTAACGGCCGCCATGGAAGAGCCTGGAAGGACTTACTCACGGCCAAGGACAGGGCCACAGGTGATGTACTCACCGTCTCTGCTGCAACAGGGTCTGTAGATGGAAGGGGAGTCAGCAGGTCCCCCTCAGCACCCGCAGTCTGCCCCACGGGAATGGGCATATGGGAGGTGCCCGTTGATTTGATTGCTGTTTCTCTGTATCTCCCCAATTAAGCATGCACTTGGATGAACTAGCACTTAAAAAATAAAAAGGCAAATATGTTTAGGATAAGCTGAGCTTAGCAGTCACTCACATGTTAGAACAAATTTACACCAAGGGGGAGGGAAGCCCAGTACAAGGCAGTCGCTAGACCGTGGGTAGGAGGGCAGCAGCCGAGGAGGCTGGGGGCGGCGTGGACCCCCCATGGTACCCCTGTAGCTCCACCCACCAACTGGCTGTGTTATTTGGCCTCCCTGAGCCTCAGTTTCCTTATCAGCAATGTGGCTATAATTATAGCACCTACTTCATAGGGCTGTTGTGAAAAATAAAAATAAATATCATGTGCTTAGCATATTATGATAACACAGAACATAAGAAGTGCACAATGACTGGTGTTATTACTGCTGTTATTATAATCAGCAGGCTTGTTCTGCCATTTTACCAGGGACGCACCTGACTCTGCCCGTGGAAATGATCCCCACCCTGCTGTAGGTTGTCACCTCCCAAGTTGGAAGGCGCCGGAAAGAGCAGACCTGTAGCCAATCTTCAGTTAAGCGAGACCACCATTCACTGGAACTCAACTCAGCTGGCTGCCCGTTTAACCAGACCCTGCTTTCCGCACCACTGCCACCTCTATGCCCCACAATAAGTGGGGAACCAGTGAGGACTTTCCCAGCAGGTCCTGGGAGAGGGCGGGGCCCGGCCCATCTTCTGGAAGCATCTCTACCTGCCTTCATCACTTGAGGTGCAGCACACGGACACTGGGGGAAGAGAGAAGGGAGGGAGGGAGAGAGGGAGAGAGGCAGAGGAGGAGAGGAGGTGACCCCACATGGGTCATCACAACTTTATTTGATGTTGACGGCTCTGGGCACCACTATCCTGAGCCCTCTGTCACCTGCTGCCTGAACCAAGGCGAGGAGGCTCTTCACCTCCTGGCCAGGTCAGAAAGCTGTCCCTTTCCTGGGAAGGGTCTGGGGGGAGGTGTGGGGCCACAGCATATGTTGTCCCACCAGGGACTCTTTCTGACCTGTGTTTCTGTTTTGGAATGCAGGATGGAGTGAGCAGTGGGAAGGAGGGATTCCTCTGGTTGGTGTATTTATTCAGGGCCTCTCCCCAGAGGACTTGGCAGTGGATGTGTTTTCCTAAAGATGGAGAATAAACAGAGAGTCCGAGAGGGCAGTGGCGCAGGTCTGGCCTAGAGAGGGTGCGTGTGTGTGGTGTGTGTGTGCGCGTGCGTGCATGTGTGTGTACAGGTGTGAGTATGCATGTGTACACGTGAACATGCCTGTGAGTGTGTGTAAGTGTACTTGTGTGTGTGTGTGGGCAGGGGCGCTGTGCTGTGACCATCATCACAACAGCCACTGTCTAGCACTTTGGAATTTGAAAAGCACCGTTTCAAAAATGTAACATCCACACAACTCACCCGCTTTAAGCGTACAATCCAATAGCTTTAGCACGTTCCCAGAGTTGGGCAACCATCACCACATCTCTTGTAGACACATTTCCATCACCCCAACAAGAAACCTCGTCCTCATCAGCAGTCATGCCCACCCCACCCCCAGCCCCTGGCGACCACTAACCTACTTCCTGTCTCCATGGATCTCCCGACTCTAGGCGGTTCCCATAAGCGGACTCATACAATATGTGGCCCGTGTCTGGCTTCTTCATGTAGCATGATGTCTGCAAGCTTCCTCCATGTTGTAGCACGACTCCATCATTCCTTCCTTTTCATGGCAGGATAGTATTCTGTCATGACACACGGTGTTTGTCCAGTCATCAGCGGATATGCGTTTGGGTCATTTCCACTTGGGGCTATTATGAGAAATGCTGTTATAAATACTCATGTACCAGTTTTGTGTGGACATGTGTTTTCATTTCTTTGGGTAGATACCAAGTAGAATGGCTGGGTCATATAGTAACTCTATGTTTTAACTCTTGAGGTCCCGCCAGGCTTTTCCACAGTGGTGGCATCATTTTACCCTCTTCCCAGTGGCTTATAAGGGTCCTGATTTCTCCACATCCTCACCAGCACTTGTGACAGTCTGTCTGTGACTCTGGCCATTGTAATGGGTGTGGAGTACTACCTTACTGTGGTTTTGATTTGTGTTTCCGTGATGACGAACAAGGTTGAACGTCTGCATGTGTCTATCGGCCATTTGTGCATTGTTTTTTGGAGAAAGACCTATTCAGATCCTTTGCCGGTGTTTTAATTGTGTTATTTGTCTTTTTATTATGAGCAAAGCTCTTTTACAGGGCACACACCCTGCTGCCCCACATCACTGCTGCAGGTCAGGTGATAACATCACTGGGCTGTCACCACACCTGACAGACGAGAAAACAGGCCGAGAGGTCTCACCGGATGACGCCATAATTTACAGAGCCCTGTGCACAATGGAAATGTGGGCCCTTTGTCCAAAAATCATTAAGAATTTCAAGACAGCAACAGCAGAGGACTAAACCAGGGGCTCTATGACTGCACAGCTCTCTCACCCCTAATGCTGCCCCAGGTCTCATGACTGTATAATAATAGCTAACATTTGGTCCCTGGTTACCGTGTGCAGGGTCGATGCTCGACACTCGACCTACAGTACATACGAAGGTTGACAACTAACGTTGAGGGTGACTGCCATTACTGTCTGCGCTTTACAGACGAGAAACGGAGGCTCAGGTACTCTGCATCTCTTGTCCAAGGTCCCAGCATGCAAGTGGCAGAGCACTCCCAGCATGGTGAGCTGGTGCTGCTAGCCCGCCCTGAGGCAGTGAGACGGGAGGAAGGTATGTGAGAGGCAGGGGAGGGGAAAGTCAGGAGGAGAGACGAGAGGCAGCCCCAGAGGGACAGCTCTGAGCCTGATCTTGCTGGGGACTCTAGGGGTCAGTGTGGAGCATGCACTTGAAAGAGGTGAGGCTACTTATGCCAGGGTATTTATCCACCATCCTAGCAAGGGCTGAGAGGGCTGCTCCTGGGGGCGTTAACTTCCGGAGTGATCAGTATGTGCCACGTATTGTGCTAAACACATTCGATCCTCCTAATAGGGTAAGTACCATTATTCCCATTGTATAGCTGAGGAAACTGAGGCTTAGGAACTTGTGTAAGGTTATAATCCTTGAGACTGATGGAAGTGGGATTTGAACCCAGGCCCCCGGGGGTCCAGAGCTCATGCTCCTAATCGGCAGGACATGGCCTCTCACACATCTTTGCTCCACTCCAAGCAAGTTTTCAGCGCCATCCCAGACCTGGGCCTGCTCAGGCCACCATCACTGCTGGCCCCCTCTGTGGCCCAGGGTCCGTGCCTGTAGATGGTGCTGGCTCTGTGCTGCCTGGGCTTTTATCACCGTGCTGTACACGTCCTCGGTCCCCTCCCGCTCTGGCCTGGGCGCCTGCCACTTTGATGTGGCTCCTGCTTCCTGTCGGGCATCTGGCCTGCACATGGAGGGGTGGGCATCTGAGCCTGTCCCCCCCGCCCCACCCCCGTCCCCTCTGCTGCTTCTCCGCAGCTGCTCATGAGTTCAACATCTTCCAGATTCTGTCTTCCCACTTGGGGCTCTGCATTCGGAAGGGCTCATGAATCAGGCCTTGGAGGCAGCTCCTGGGAGACGCAGGAAACCCTGGCACCAGCCTGCTCTTGAGGGAAACAGGACAGGGCCGATGTTCACTATGGCCGCAGCAGGAAGCTTCAGGCTTGCCAGTGATGCTGCTTTGAGCCCTCCCAGCGCCCCTCCCAATGCCCCAGACCCTCCCTCACTGCCCCTCAGTCCAGCATCTAAAGGGGCAGCATCTGCACAATGGGGGCCTCAGCGCCCCACTCCAGTTGTAGGTTGTTACGTATTTTGAAAAACACCTTGCAAAAGCAGGGGACCTAAGTCTCCAGGGACAACTCAGGACCACACCGTGCACCCACAGGTCACAGCCACCAGCCAGCCCCTCTCACCATTTCCTGGGGCCAGTGGTGAAGGCTCTCATTGCTCCAGCAAGAGGGCTGTGCGGCCGTCGGCCAGTGAATGCATCCACATGGGTGCATTCCAGATGCCCAAGTGTCTGGGTTTGAATCCCAGCTCCCACGCTCAGGGCTGGGACCGAACCCCTCTTTCATTCTGCATCTGAACACGCCCAGGGCAGTGCCCTCCTCACAGCACTGCTTGAAGATTAAGTTAAACAGTATATTCCAAGTGCATGCCTTAACACCCAGCACGTAGTCAGCACTCAAAATGTGTAGTGTTATGTATAAATTCAAAACGAGCAGGGGCCTCCAAGCTGATTCGTGACCTACTTTTTAAACTGAACCCAGGGAGCTTTCCATGCCTGTGGACATAGTGCCACAGCGTGATTTTAGACAATGGTGGCTGAGAGCACCATAGGCTCTGGGGCCAAGCTGCTAGGATTGCAAATTCCAGCCTTGGCAGCTGAAAGCTGGGTGACCTCGAGTAGGTCGCTTAACCTCTCTGTACCTCTGTTTTCACATCTATGAAACAGAAATAAAAACAGCACCTACATCAAAGGGTGATTGTGAGAATTAAATTAATTAGTACATAGAAAGTGCTCTGCCCAGTATCTGGTGTGAAATAAGCTCTTCGGATAAGTTGGTTATTTCTTCTTATTATTTTATTTCTCCACAGAATAGCTACACTTTAATTCATTTAGCTTGACTTCTCATTAAGCAACTTGCCCAGAGCTAGGATTTGAAACCGAGGCCTGTCTGTGTGACACCAAAACCCAGGCAGCCCAGCCAGGCGGAAACCTAGGAGCTTTTAACATTGGGGCAGGAAGCGAAAGAGAAACGCATTTCCTCAACACCTAGAGAAAGCTCTCCTGGGATAGAGACAGCCTCAGACCCAGTGTCTGAGTTCAAATGTGGTTCCAACTTTAGCCATTTGATCTCAGTTAAATTAGTCCCTGTCTCTGAGCCTCAGTTTCCCTACCTACAAAGTGGGGATAATGAAAGCATCTACTCGCAGGTTTGCTGTGAGTCAAATGTGATAATAGATATAGCGGCAGAGAGTATAGTAAATAAACCCCTCTGGCTTTGAGGTCAGGGAGAGCTGGTGTGGACACTCAGGTCAGCCATTTCCTTGTTATTCAGCAAGTCAGTTCACCAATCTGAGCCTCACTCATCTAAATAATGGGAAGGAAAGAGCAGTTTCCATGAGAATCAGGCCTAGACCAGATGGTGTCACCCTAACATGGGTGCTGATGGCCGTGGCTCAGGGCCGCCATCACTGTTGGCCAGGCCTCAGCGTCTGTGGAGGGTACAAAACCTTCCCAGGACGGCTCAGCTCCGGCCCTCGGAGTCCCTATCACTTCTGTCCGTGGGAACGGCACAGCCCTGGGCCGCTGAGATCAGTCTCTGCCTCCCACGATTAAGGTGATGGAACCTGAGCGTCACTCTCTTGGCGAGTTGTGTCATCACTGCATGTCCTGATGACAAAAACAACCTCAGAAGTCAGAGCTGCTTAAAGCGTGTGACCCACCGATCATGTATTTCTTTACATACTTGCTTTCAAAAATCATTTGGGGGCCGGCCGAGTGTCTCAGTTGGTTAAGAGCTCGCTCAAGAGTTTGAACTCTGCACTACAGCAGTTTGGTGCCCGGCCCAAGCTTAGCTGCTGCTGAGCTGCCAACAGGTGGCAGGATGGCTCAGCTAAAAAAAAAAACAAACAAAAAAAACTAAAAAATAATTTTAAAAAAAATCATTTGGCAGGCTGCAATGAGCGCACGTTACTTTTACAATGAAATAAACTTAAGCCAAGAAGATATGAAAGGAACGTGATCTCGGGCACGTTCACGCAGTGATTCAGACTTCTCATCTGTAAAGTGGGCTTGAGACTCCATCTTACATAGAGTTACCACGTGACCGAGACATCCCAGTGCTACATAATATACCCAAGAGAACCGAAAGCAGGTGTTCAAATAAATACTTGTACGCAGATGTTCGTAGCACCATTAGTCACAATAGCCACAAAGTGAAAACAACCAAAACACACAGCAACAGAGCGATAAACAAAACGTGGTCTATCCATACAATGGAATATTACTCAGCAAGAAAAATGAGAAAAGCACTGACATGGATGAACCCCAAAAACATGACGCTACATGAAAAAAGCCAGACACAAAAGGCCACGAATTGTATGAGTCCGTCTATAGGAAACGTCCCGAGTTGGCAAGTCCATAGCGATAGAAAGTAGATTAGTGGTTGCCAGGGCTTGCGGGGAGGGGAAATGGGAACAAGACTCCTTAATGGAAATGAGGTTTCTCTTTGGAGTGATGAAAATATTCTGGAATTAGAGTGGTGATGGGTGCACAAAATCGTGAATGCATTAAAAGCCACCGAATTGCACATTTAAAAATGGTTAAAGTGCTGAATTTTGTTCTACGAATTTGACCTGAATAATACACAAAAACAAACAATATGTACCCCCCAGAGTTGGGCCTGCGATGAGATCACCCCCGTGAAGCATGTGCACATGACTGGCAGATAATAAGAACCAGTGGATTCTAGCTCCCTAGAAGTAAATGGTGAGGCTTGCACACTTCTAGAAGTCCCCCATTCATACCATCAAGCCTGAAAATCTTGCTCAGGAAAGCCAACACTCTGTCCCAGGCCTGGGAGGCTGAACTGAAGACGCCCTTTCTGTGAACTCCCCCAGTCTCGTTTACATGGCACCCGAGGACCAAAAGGAAATTAAGGCCAAACAGGAAAATTGCAGGGGAAGTAACTGCAATAAAGGGGAATAACCTAGACCCATGGTGTGTCCTCTGTCTTCGTGAAGACCAACTCAGGAAAAATAAAAGTCTCACGTGTGGCATTTTCCCCCCGTTTAATAATGAAAATCGTTAAAGCGTGTCCCATGGAAAATATATAATCTTACAGCGTAGACTACACACTGTTTTGAATAACAGCACCGTCAAGAGCGCAGGCGTGAGAACCAGGTTGCCCGGGGTCAAACCCTGCCTCTGAGGCAGAGGCTGTGGAGCCTCAGGCAAGACGCTTAACCTCTCTGTGCCTCAGTTTCCCCTTCTGTACCAACCTGATGAAGCAGCCCTGAGGATTACACATGAAGTCATTGGGTCAGCGTGTGAAACAACACAGGAGTCCATAAATGCTAGCTCTTATTAAAGATACTATGATATGATGTCTATTCATGAGAAAACAGTCCTGATTTTTTAGCCAACAAAATGTTCATTTCTGGGCAAACTTCAGGAATGAAACACAGATTTCTAGTCCTTACTTCTGAGGTCTGATTTTGTGCAGTGAGGTGGGTCGTGATTATTACAGACCAGAGTTTCTCAGCCTTGGCACGATTGCCATTTGGGACCGAATCCTGCTCTGCTGTGGGCGGGGGGCGGGGGGGGAGGCTTTCCTGTGCATCATAGGGTGTTAACAGCCGCCACCCACAATATGCCCAACCCCATTCATCACAACCAAAAATGTCTCCAGACACTATCAAATGTCAGCTGGGAGCTAACTCACCCCTGGCTGAGAGCCACTTGCTATAGAAGGAAACCTCAGACCAAAGTGATAGTCATCACATTTTATCACATTTTCTCTGCTTCTGCAGACGTCTTGAGAAACACTACAATGGGCGAGTTTGTGACACTCACATATGAGGGTGACAGACAACTTCTCAGCTTTGTGCAGGTGACAAGAGGCACAATTCCAGGTTTTTGTCTGGCTCTTTGTTACCGTGTGTGAGTTGAGACATGTTTCTCACTGCCCTCCCTCTATTTTGTCTTGTCACCTGGAGACCATAGCACACATCAAATGGACTCTCTAGAACTTGCGGCCATCGGCTGAGCGAGTGTTCCCAAACGTCAGTCACTCACCGGCATGATTTTTACCTGTACCCATAAAATAACCATATTATTATTCAGCATTTTACATAAACCAACTCCACTCTTTCTTTCTGTTCTCATTTAAATAACCACATTAGCCTTGATGTAAGCAACTACTTCTAAGTCATGTGTTTGATGTGCTTGTGATGTTTTTCCTAATATAGTTAAAAGTAAATATGTGACATGAAAAGAGTTGTCTGCGTCCTACCTAAAACCATCTTACGTGCCACCAGGGGTGTTCAGAACAGCCTTTATGAAACATAGAAATAAACTCATCCAGGTGAAAATCCTTTGCAATGTAAAGAAATGTTATAAATGCAAAATGTGACTTAGATTAATGGAAAGCTATACTTGCTGACAGAATTGATTTGGAACATTTGAAATGAGGCTGGTTGCTTCCTGCTCTGCTTTGCTGCCCGTTCCTCACTCCCACTTTTCTGCCACTAGGACGTGGGGTTGTGTGACAAGACCTCTGTATTGCCCTGGGACTGCGGTGGCCCAACCCAGTCTCAACACCCAGGGGCTGCCTCCTGGACTAGCGACACAGGGGACCTGAGCCGGCTTCAAAGTCCTCTCTAATGGTCCCCGATTCTCTCCAGAAATCCTCTCATTTGCTTGGGCAGACACAACAAACTTGATGAACCCAAGAAAGTAAAGGGTTCTCCAAGCAAGCCTCTCCCATGGCCACAGGGAGGAAGGGGTGCATGAGAAAGACGGCTTGGTTGTCCGAGAAGGCAACTCTCTGGGCCTGCTGCTCAGAGCCTCTTCAGCTGCCCCTTTTCCCTCAGATATGGCTTTTTCTAAACTTCTCCAGCCTTTTCTAAATCCTAATCCAACCCCCCCAGAAGGAGGGATAATGTTGTAAAAACAGACATCTGGAGAACACCCCTCCTGCCCAGTCCACACCTCCCTTTTCAGGGAACTGCCCCATCCAAGAGGGTGGTCCCCTTGGCAGCCAAGTTTGGCCGTACACCCTGCCTGGGCAGCCACAGCTGATTGGCTCAGGGGCGACATGTGACTCACACTGGGCCAATCAGAGGCTCTCCCTGTGGAGTTGGCCCTGAGGTGGGGAAGGGAGCTAGGGGTGATCCACCTCCCCAGTGGCCACTCTGTGTGTCTGTTTTCTCCCTGGAACAAGCCCTGGTTTCCCAAAGGCATCCCTTGAGTCTTTGCTGAATGGAAGCCAATGAGTGGAGGTTCAGACTCAGGAGTTCTCAGCCTGGTTGAAAGTTAGAATTCCTGTGGGGCTCCAGGCCCATCTGAGCATCTAAATAGCTTGAGTTTCCCAGGTGGTGCTCATGTGCGGCCAGCATAGGTCCCGCTCCCTCTCAGGCATTACCAGATGCCTCAGGTTCCCTCCACCTGATCTCCGTGAGGGTGGACTCTGCAACTCACAGCCCAGAGATGAACCAACTAAGATGGTTTTAAAGCCTTCCACTCATTTCCACTTGGGTGGGCTGCGGAGAATGGGACTCTTTGCCGCCAAAACCTTAAACGTTGTTGTCCCCATTTCTCCAGCCTCTTTCACCACCTTTCTGCTCCCTCCCTTGGTTCCAGCACAGGACCACCTTGCTGTAGCTTGAACACCCTAAGCCTCGTCATGCCTCAGGGCCTTTGCACAGGCTTTGGCCTCTGCTGGAACATTCTGCCCCAAAGTGCTTGCCTGGCTCACTGCATTCTCATTCCATTCAGGGCTGACCTCCATTGTCACCTCCTACGGAAGGCCTTCCCTGACCACTCATCTTGGTCCCTTTTGGACACATCCCGCCCTGTTTGTTCTCTTCATAGTGCCATCATGACTTGAAGTTTTCTTATTTGTTAATCTACTTGTTTCTTTATTGGTTAAAGTGTTTATGTCCAGAATGTAAGATCCACAAGGGTAGGGACCTGGTCCGTACCCCACTGGACCCCCCGTGCCCAGCCCAGACTCTATATATTTTCAGAATGAATAAACAAAGTCCATTTTTCAGATGAAGAAACTGATCCCCAACTCTTACCCCAAAGCCCTGAAGGAGTTCCCTCTGAACTCTAACCCGGGGCCCCCGTTTTCCAGTTGGTCACAGGGATGTTCTATCTGAAGCTCCCTGTCCCCCCACAACTTGGGCTCCCACACCCTCAATCTGGCTGTGATTACTGGTCGCTGCCACCCACCAGCAGACTCACAAACGTGGACCAGCTGTGCCGCAGGAAATCGCCTCCAACTCAGGCCCGATGCTGCAGGGATGTCTTTGGTTAACGTAAATAGGCTTTTAACATTCATTTTTTTCTCTTTGTGCAAAATACCTATCATTAATTCTGACTTGCGAGATCAAACAGTTAACAACGTGTTGATCCTAGCTTACTTTCAAGTGATGTATTGTACCATTTTGGAGACTTATGGGGGGTTGATACTTTCTTTGACAAACACATCCAAGTCCACGAGAGAGGGGCTACCCAGCGTCCCGGGGAAGGAAGCAATTAACAGCTCCACTCTGAGGGTTCCTAGCACCATTGCGTCATTCCTCCACATTTTATTGAACGCTGCCTTTTTCTTTTGCATTCTGGTGTGGGTTTTTTTTTTTTAACCAAAGGAAATGAGCCCCTCTAATCCATCACTTCGAGCAGCATCAGAGGCAGAGTGGAAAGTAAAAAGGCTTCATTGAGCATCACTGGGGCTTTTTCCCTCTCTCCACATAGCCGTGGCTCTGCAAGGCTGTTTTATGAATGGACTTTTCTTTATTTTTATTGTGGACCCTCC
>NW_017731382.1:4836288-4847550 GCF_001890085.2 Hipposideros armiger
GTCTTTCCAGGGAGGAACCCATGGCTTTTCAGCACTTTATACTCAAAATACCAATAATTCCAAGACTAACACATATACTGCTTCCAGGCTCCAAGTGAGTATATAAGCCAGTGACACAGTGTGGGTGTAAGACACTTGGTAGTGGCGGGGACTGTGGCAAACTGTAGAACTCATGCCCAGCCGTAAGGGGCCGCCACACTCAGGGCCACACGATGGCTCTTTGGGGACCATTTTCAAGAGAACCTGGAAATGTGGATTTATTTATTTATTTATTTTCCTGTGAAAACTTAAAAATACTGTACGGGCCAAACGAAAACAGAGGGCCAAAAGGCCACCAGTCTGCAAGCCCTGCTCCCGGGCTGAGAGCTTCATGTTTAATCTCTGGGAAGTCAGTGGGCAAAGGGGCAAAAAAGCCCCAGAAGAAATGAGATGTATCCTCTGGAAACATTAATTTTATTAGAAGTTTTTTTTGGAGAGGGACAGTTTGTGGAATGTCACTGATAGATCACTAAAAGTATCATGTTTATATTAAAACAAACAGAGAGCAGAGTGTAAACACCAAATCAACATAAACCACCAAGAACTTCAAAGAAACTCAGCTTTGGCGGCAGGAGGCCCCTCCAAGTCCCGAGCTGATATGCTCCTTTTCTTCTACCATCAGGAGCATGTTGATGGAAAAGGTTGAGACACCCGAGAGACTTGTTTTTCTCATCTGTGAATTGGGTATGATAATTATACCTACCTTGGGGGGTCACTTTGCAGAATCAGCGAGATAATGTGTAGGCTGTTTCTGGCCTCCCCAATCTGTCACCCTTCTTTCTCTAGTCCTCCCTCTGTAGCTGTGTCTCGGTCCCCTCACTGTCCCCATACTTCCCCGAAGAGCACAAGCGTAGCAGAAGATGGCACTCAAAGCTTGTCCTGGATTTTATCTTCTGTCTCCGTGAGAAATTTGTGAATTTAAGCTGCCTCAGAACAAACAGGGGCATGTCCTGTGTCTCACGACGTTCGTAGCTGATTTCTTGTATCCTTGAACATCTCTTCTACTTCAGCTCTTGACAATTTGGGGATGTAGAGACGCACGCGTATTGGCCACAACTCCCCTCCCTTCCTTCCAATGCTAGGTGTAGGCTGGCACACAGGAGGAGCTCATCGAAATTTGGCGGAAATAAAAGCATGCCAAATGAGTCCCCCAAACAGGCCATTTGCTTTAGCGAAATCATTTCTGCCCACATTTTGATGAGATCCGAGTATGTTGAGTGATTTATGGAGCTATTAAACATACACTAAGTCAATCTTGCTGGTTTTGGTTTTGTTTTTTTTAAGGGTGGGGGTGGAGATGTGACATCGTTAAGGGAAAAATAAAATCTCTGAGCTAGAATTTGCAACCTGGGGCCTGACATGCACAGAAAATGGCCACCGCCGTAACACGAAGCCAGCCAGTCAATTTGCGTGTGATAGTTTTAATGCTCCCCAAATCTTGCAAAATGTGTATCCAATTAACCACTACTGAAGGGCTTTATTTATGAAATAATACTTTCGTGGTCAGGTTGCACTTTTTCCATTCATTTCTGGTGCGTGGGGCTCATGTTGCAGTTTCCTCCTGTGATTAATAGAGACAAACATCGGATTTCTGGGGGTGACCACAAGCTGGGTGGGGTCCGGCTGGAGCAGACTTCTCTTCTGCTTTCGGCCTCTCCTGCGAAAGGCCGGGGTAAGGGAGGATTGTAAGGCGTGTGTGGGACGGGCAGAGGATGGTGGGGAGGCCATGGAGCAGGAAGAGGAAAGTCATTTTCCTCGGGCAGGAATGGGTGCAAATACCATGAAATCCAGGCAGGCCTCCGACACATCCCGTCGGCTAATTGAAGGGGGAAGTCTGAAGAATTTTGTGGTATGTGGGAAATAGCTCCCTGGCCCACTCAAGGGTTTGGTTTCCTTTCATAAAGCCAATTTTATTCCTGTTAATGCGTGTGCATCGTTCTCAAGCGTTTGTGGAGTGACTATAATGGTAGCAGAGGCCAGTAGGTGGGGAGTTAGATTTGGGGGCCTGTTTGCTGCAGGGGTTGAGAAGATTTATCTGGAAAGGGCCAGAGAATAAATACTTTCAGCTTTGCGAGCCAACCATCTCCCTTGCATCTACTTAATCCTGCCTTTGTGGCCATGGACAATGTGTAAAAAAATGGGAATGGCTTTTCCAATAAAACTTTATTTACAAAACAGGCTGTGGGGCGTATCTGAAGCCTAGCCCGAGTTTACCAGCCCTGGCTTAGCCCAGTGAAAACCCAGACACACAAAACTGAAACAAGCTGACCACCCTACCCAAGGATGAAATAAACCCCCTTTCTATTGTGGGCATGAACTTTAGTCCACCATCTACGGTGTGCAAGGAGTGTAAATCTAACTGAAGTGAATTTCTCTTTCCAGCCCCCTCCTACGCCCTCCCCCCCTCCAACTTCCCGCCCCGCCAGGTGGCAGAAACCTAATTTTAGAGGTCTGGGCTTACCCTCTCCCTGGAGCGTTGCTCAGGGGGCTTACATGGCCCCAGGTGTGTGAGTGGGTTCTGGTCTGGGCCGTCCCCAGGGCCCCCAGCACCTGCAGAACCTACCTCCTTCCCCTCTGCCCTAGTCCTCAGGTTCCACCGGCCACACCTGTGCCTTCTGCATCTTGAGAGCCGAACCGCTCCAGGGGTGCAGTGTCCCTTCACTGCACCTGGCAGAGCAGCCCGAGGGCCCATGGGAAGTTTTCTTTGGGTACTCTGTGGCCCTGAGCCGAGGACAGGACCTCAGCCTATCTGGGAGGCTCACCAGTCAGCTGTCCCTTTGTGCATCTTGGGGGAATGCTGGGAGGTGGCCAGCTCTCTGGGTCCTCTTCTGCTAACGGTTGGCATAGGTTTTCTGTGCCCTTGGATCCCTGAAGTATCGTGAGGTTCTATGATCCACCTCTACCTAACAGGCAGGCCTGTCATATGTTCATCATTGTGTCTGTCAGCTACTGACACACTGTCCCTAAGCTCAGTGACTTGCAGCAACAAGCTTGGCTGACCTCGGCTGTGGCTCGGCTGGACTCCACTGAGGTCTGTGCCTCCGGCTGAGAGTCTGCTGGACTTGGTTACAGGACGCAGTTGGACCCGCTCAGCTCCAGGGCCCGGGATGAAGGGGCTGCCACCGACCCTGGCAGATCTTCTTCTCATGGCAGATCCCTGGGGCAGAAGAGCCCAGACAAAGCACACCAGCACTTTGAAGGCTGCCACAGCCATGAATGTCCACTGGCCAAAGCGAGTCACCTGGCCAAGCCCACGGCCTTTGGGATGGGAGGATATTCTGCCATGGCTCTAGGCAGTCCAGGGGAGGGTACAGGTGTGACCTTGGCCCCTGTGAGGAGGGACACAGGCAGACGTTCTCTTTAGAGAGTGGCCTCGGTCCAGGGGAACTGTCCACTCTGCGGCCCAGCGCTTTTCAAGGTATGATCCCCGCACCCCTAACTCAGAACCACTTGGGGTGCTTGTACGGTGATGTGTTCATGCCCATCGCACACCTGCCGGGTCTTACTTTCAGGGTGGGGCCAGATGCCAGCCTCTTTAACATGCTCCCTGGACTCTTCAGCAGACTCTGGCAGGTGGGGTTGGCAGGGGCTACCCCCCAGCTGAGCCCCGCACCCCTCGAGATCAGGGGTGCATGCCTAACATTCAGATTCCTGGGCACAGGGCGCCATCTTGCAGCAGACAAGCAGGTGCCTCAGAGCTCTCTGTGCTCAGGGTTTCCGCGCTCGTGGGCTTCTCAGCTTCCAGCTGCAACCCCTACCTGGAAAGTGCTTGAGTCGGGCATTGATCCCAGGGCAGATTAGCTGGGGAGATGGAAGCGAGCAGATCCTGCTGTGGGCACCTGGGGGTCGGTCCTGCTGTGGGCACCTGGGGGTCGGTCCTGCTGGGAGCCCCTGGGAGACAGTGTCAAATACGCTTTAGAGTTATCTGTGAGGGAGCCGGACTCCTGACCCGCCTGCTCCCTTCCTCTTTGCCTGCCGGCCACTCCAAAGGCCTGGCACCCCTGGCACCTCTGCGGGTGCTGGCATGGGAGCGGTTGGGGTTGAACGCTCAGGGAATTTGAAATTCCAGGGGATATGGCACAGAAGAGCAAGGCAGCTCCGGTGGTGCGGCGGGGGACACTTCGTTCCCTCACTTATGTGGGTGGAAAGCGGCAGGCAAACCTCACAGGGGAGAGTGCAGCCCAAGAATAACACTGTCTGCTGGCAGAACCGGGGAGTAGACACACGAAACGCCAAGGGATCTCCCCGGACCCAAGGTAATGCATTTTCTGGTGGGAGTGAAATTGACCCCATAAAACTAACAGTTTATCTTCAGGCCTTGGAATACATGTGACTCCAGGGGGATGATCAAAAGAGAGTGTTTGAGGGAAATAAAAACGCCTTTGGGGTCACAGGTTAGCATCAGCCATGCCTTCAGCAGTGCAATTAAGACTCCTTCAACAGGCAGGCGGGAGTGGGGCTGACCTCTCCCTGTGGACAGGCACCCTGCCCATGCTCCACCTTGAACCTTCGCAGGACGGAATCCTGATTCTCCCTCCCTCTTTTCACCCCTCTGTACAGCTCAGAAGAACCGGCTTCCCTTCCAACTCCAGCTGAAGAGCGGACTGAGTCCCCTGGAAGCTGTCTACACACGCTCTTGTTACCAAAAGACCAATGGGCACCCAGCGTCCTTCTTTCCATGAGTCCCGAATTTCCATGATGCCAAGTTCACCAGTGGTTCTGGGTGTCCCACATCCAGGGTAGGAGTTCTGCCAGTTCATTTTTTTGTTCAGTCCACAGATAATCATTAAGTATCTACGAGGTGCCGTCCTCTGGCAAGCTGTGGGGTGCAGAGTGAGTGGCTTCCTGAGACAGAAGAAACAGAATCAGCCTACAAGCAAAGAAGGGGCTTTTGCATAATGGTAAAGGCTCTGCAGAAAATAAATAGAACTAGGGGGTGAAGGGAGTAACCATGAGGGGAGGGGGGTTTGTATTAGGAAGGGTGGTGAGTCGCGGGGGGCGGGGTGGGGGGAGCCTTCCTGCGGGGAGTAGGGAGAGCCCCAGGCTGCAGGTCCTCATTCATTCTCACGTGCTCACGAGGTCTGTGCCGGGCACTGTGTCAGGTGCAGGGCTTCGAGCAAGGTGCACGACAGAAAAAGGCTCTGCTGTCACGGAGCTTATCGTCTAGAGCAGCGTCTTTCATCCTTGGCGTCATAGAGAGCGGGGGCCGGATGAGTCCCTGTCGCGGGGCTTGTCCGCACTGGAGGATATTCAGCCACATCTCTGACCTCTACCCACTAGATGCCAGTAGCATCCACCTCCGAGCTCTGACAACCAAAATGTCCCCAGACATCACCCCCAGTGCCCTGGTGGGATAACAGCCCCCAGGTGGAGAACCCCTGCTCTAGCTCAGACAGCCTGGCTCAGATTTGGAAAGTGACAGGGCACGGTTCAGTGGCATTTACGAGTGGGACGTTCACGTTGTTTTGCAACCATCTCTTCTATCTAGTTCCATACATTTTCATGACCCTGAAAAGAAACCCCATGTCCATGAAGCGGTCTCACCCCCTTCCCTCTGCCCCGGCCCCCTCATCTACTTTCTGTTTCTATGGATTTACCTCTTCTGGACACTTGGTATCAATGGAATCACACACTATGTGGACTTGGTGTCTGCCTTCATTCACTGACCATGACGATGTGAATGTAAATTATGAGGCCATGTCTTCACTGACCAATATTGGGTCCTTAATGGTACCTTAAGCGGGTATTCGATTCCAAATATTTCCCTTTGAATGGAGCGGTAATGATGCAGTTGCAGAGGCATCACACGAGACAGGCCCTTCACCCTGGAGGGGCCCAGCGTCTCTGGGTTTTAAAAGTCCATGTGCAATTCTGAGGCGGCCCCCAGGCTGAGAAATCCTGAAAAATGTTTTTAGGTGGTAGCCCACCTCTAATCGGACACCTTTATTTTATTTTTTTTCCTTTTAATTATTTTTTATTATGAAATACACATTTTTTAGAATTAGTTTCAGCTGTACAACACAGTGCACTAGTTATACTTTTTACCCCTCGAAGAGACAACCCCCCTCCCCCAATCCGCCGCCCCACTTCCCCCCAATATCATACATATCTATTACAATTCCCTTGACTCCACTCCCACGCTATACTCCACGGGACACTTTATTTTTGTGCATTCGATGAAACCATGACGCTGTGGGCTGCCTAACGCTCTCAGGAGGAAGGGCCACGGGCTGGTGGGATTTTCAGGATGTTTCTCCCCCGGGTTAGGGCTGCTCTGCTTCCCGACCTGCCCGAAGGAGGCTTCAGGCAGACCTACCTTGGAGGTCAGACCCTCCTACTTGTAGCCCAACTTCCCAATGACGCGTTTCAAATTACTCTTCCTCCGTTCAGGGTGGGGGAGGGCTAGTCACATTTACAACCATGAAATACAAATAATATTTCTCTTGGAGGCTTTTCTCCCTCCCAAGGCCGTTTCCCTGAGATCCAAGAGTTCAAAGACATCGCGGGTGTTGCCGAGTTGTGTAGTTCTTAAGCCCGCAGAGCCCACTTAATATTCACTCCTGCTGAGGGGCTCACACTTTTATTTTGTTTTACTGATTTCAAGCAGACCCTCCCCACCCCCGCCCCCAGCCATGGCCCTGGACCAGTTCAGAAATGTCCCTGGGAGGCACTGCCCAGAAGGAAACACAAGAGCTTCTGATTTGAGAGCCCACCCCCGCCCCCAGCCACTCCACCCCTCCATTTGTTCCCGGTTTCTCCTTTGGATTCATCCCAGTTAAACTGACTTCTAGGACGTGGGAGACGTGAGACGGGCTAGTCTGTGTGAAAACTGGTCTGGCCTCTCTCTCAGATCTCTATGTGTCGGGGAAACATTTCTGCCTAAGTTTTCCTGCATTTGCTGCAACGCGTAGAGTGTTTCTGCAAAGTACTGGTAGTTGAATGCCCATGATTTGTTTGAATGTTACATTAAAAAAAAAAAAAAGGACAGGGTTTGCGAATTATCAGACCCTGTTTACATAATTGGCATTTATGAAGTCTAAATGGGATTATATGATAGTGGTTTTCACAGGCACAGGCTGTCGGTTGAGGAAGTTATTTAGTCTTCCTGAGCCCCAGTTTCATCCAAACATGTGGATAAGTAGTAGTACCTGTTTGTGACAAATTCTGCTAATTATCTCTCCCTATGTTTCTCCCTCAGCAAGAAAAACCCTGATTCTTACCTGGACCTGTAACCAGCTGGAATAAAAACTGTATTTTACAGCTTTTCTTACACCAAAGTCACATGACAAAATTCTGTTAAAAGGGCCCTAAACTGATATGCTTGTGCAACTTCCCGAAAGTATCCTTAGGGAGGGGGTGTGCCCTTTTTTGTTTCTTCTTCCTTCTTGCTGGCTGGAATTTTACATAGTGGCTGGATCTCCAGCAATCACCTTGGACCATGGGGTGGGGTGGGGGTAACCGTGGGAATGGATGACACACACAGTAGAAGAGGGAAGGGGTGGGGGTCTACCAATCCCACCCTCACATTGCTCACCTCTGAATTTTTTAATTTTCTTCAAACAACTGTTAGTTTGGATCTCCAGTCACTTTTATTGAACTTAATCCTAATTGACAGGTTTACCTCAAACACCTGTTTGTGAAGATTAAGTGGGTGAAGAGATGGTTAACAGCTTTAAAATGCTTACATGGTCCAGGACAGAGTTAGTCCTCGGTATATGGTGGTTATTACTTTTTAATTATTCTTCTAAGCAAAAATAGGGTCCTATTTGAGTTGTCATATTTCCCACAAGAGGAACGCAGGCTGACTTGTACGTAGGACACGAGTCTGTGATGCTGTCTGTGAGTGTGTGACACGGTCCCCGACCCATTCAGACCTATACCCCGTATTCTATACGCCACGACCCTACGCTAACGACGCAGACAACACAGAATACCCAATTGGATTTGAACTTCAGATCAACAACGAATAATGTTAAAATATGAACATGTCCCAATTATTGCATGGGCCGTATTTTTACTAAAACATTATTCTTTGTTGATTAATGATGATTCAATTCACATTTAACTGGGAATCTTGTATTGATATTTGCTACATCTGGCAACCCTAAACCCCGCTCCACTCTAATGGGAGTACGGGTTGTTACCGTGCGGGCTTCTGAGGAAGCAGACCCTGAGGTAAATCCCTGTCCCCCACTTCTGCAGCACTCTCCACAGCTCAGGTCCCACAGTCTCTCCCCTGAAGCCCCAAAGGCACTCAGAACCCACAGCCCTCCATTTAGCAAGGGCCCCCCTCCCCACCCTCCATGGCGATCATAAAGACCACACCTGAGGCAGCAAGCAGTGTCCTGCCCAGAGCAGGTGCTCAGCGGGTGCTGTCCCGTGGCCTTGCCTGCCGGCTTCCCCCACAGCTCAGGGTGAAAGGTGTGTGCTCAGGGGTGTGGGAGCCTCTCGCCCCAGGCGATGATAGAGCCCAGCTGGACAGGAGGCACCTCACTGCCAGCATCCTCCAGTCCTGACAACTGGCCTTCTGCAAGCCTTGGTCCTCAGGCCCCTCCTCCTGGCCAGATCACATTTACGTCGTCGTCAGGGATGGCAGGCATGGCGGGGCAGAGGCCCCAGGAGGTTCCGCTGGAGAGAGCTGTGTTCACACGCAGCAATGGGAGAAAGCCTGAGAGGGAGGCAATAAACCCAGGAGACTCAGAATTTCACCTTCCAGGCTGCCCGCGCCTGCTTTTCTCTTCAACGGTCCATTACCTGGCAGGGATGAAAATTCCTGGAGCCCCAGGGTCAGGCGGGGGTGACTCAGGTGGGTCACCTAGTGGGTGGGATTTCTAGCAGAGAGTGAGAAGGGGTCAGAAACCTCAGACTCCTGTCAAGAGCAAGCAGCCCCGTCCAACACTGGGGTCACTTTGTAGCCCTGGGCTGATTCTTGCCTCTCAGCAGGCCCAGCAGGAGGCACGCAGTCAAAGACAGCTCTGCAAATAACTGGTCCTGAGCACAAAAATGGCATATAAAAAAAAAAAAGACCATTCAGTGCAGTGCGGCTCAAAATAGATCCAAACTGAAAGTATCGTAAATGTCCAGTAATAGGAAACTTTTTTTAAAAAGTAGCATCGTCACATAAGCTCATCAAATCCCCCTTGGGGGAGCCGTTTGCTGCCTCCCAAGAGGACTCCAGCTGGCCCAGGACACGTGCATCTCCACCCTCAGCCGCATTTGGCATTTGTCACCTTTGAGCCTTCTGTTTCCATCACTCACCAACTGGCTAGGGCTCCTGGCTCTCTGTCTCAGGTGCATCCTGGATCTGGTCACCTATCTCCCAAATCCCCCGCATCAGCCTGGCTCCGGCCACCACCTAGCTGTCTCTCCCTGGTCCCCCTGCCTCCAGCCTTGAGAGATGGGCTTTTTAAGATGCAGATGCGCCCCCATCACACTCCTGTACAAGCCCTCCGAGGGCTCATCGTTGCCCCTGGGATAATGTCCGCTGCGTGGCTGGGGCTGTCAGCCGCCTGGCCTGGCCTCTCCCGCTGGTGCACTGCTTCTCGCCTCCTTCCCCTGCTCCCTGTTGCTTGCCCTCCTGGAGGAAGCTGTGTCCTGTTTTGCCTCCAGGATTTTCTACACACTGTTCCTCTGCAAGGAACATAGACCAGACCAGATAATAATCACTTGTTGAGCATTTACCATGTGCCAAGCACGATTCTAAGCGCTTCACATTTATGATCTCATTAAATCCTCACAATGGCTCCATCATCTCCCGGAGTCTTCCAGGAAGCTGAGGATGAGAATGGCTCCTAAGCAGTGGAGTTGATGGGACCCCAGGCAGCCTGGCTCTGGTCCCTGCCCCAACCTGCCTTCAAGCCCATCCATGATTCTCTAAATCTCCAGCTCGGAGTGAGGGGCCCCGTGGACGGCAGAACTGCACCTGGAAAGGGTTCTAATCTGCACCACCGTGCAGCGGGGGAAGGGTAGCGGGAGGGCCTGGAGCCAGTGACCTAGCCTCCTGTGGCCTGTTTCCCCTTCTGTATAAAAAGGGAGTTAAAAACAGTAGGTCACTGCCATGGTTGAGGGAAAGTGGGCTCATGCAGCTAGAATACTCACTGCCCGGCACGTAGGAAGCCAGGCCCTCAGCAAACCGTAGCTGTTGTTGCTGTTTCTGGTTTTACTATGAGTGTCATTCTGTGTGAGTGGAAGAAGGCTGCTCAGACAGCCTGACGCTGTCTTCAGGAGCGGTCTTGTTCTTTCTGGAGGCCTACCTTGGTCCCAGGGGTCCCTTAAGTGGGAGCTGCCATTTTCTGGCCATCAGGAGCAAGGACTGTTTGAAGCAGGAAAGCAGCCCTGACCTTCAAAGTCCACTCCCTCCTGGTCACCTTGTCCAAGTCTCAGCGCCCAGCCTCGTAATTACAGACTTAGAGCCCAGGCAGGATGGCCATGACTTGTGTGGCCCCATCTCCTCATCTGCACGAGGGGGAGGTGATGAGGAGATGGGATGATGGAGGTGACGGGTCCAGCCCAGCGCCCGGCCCTTTGTGGGCGGTCAGGGGATGCTGTTTGTGTCATGAGGCGAAGCACCGCCTTCGAGTTGGGCGGCCCCGGGCAGCAGTGGCCTGTTCTCCCCATTGACAGAGCAGATGATTCCTCTTTTCCAGGGTGTGTCCCCGAGTCTCTGGTACCAGAACTGGAACCAGAACACAAACTTCTCACTGCTGGTGGGCGTGGTCCTTCTTCGCTGCGTCTTCCAAGTTACTGAGGTGTGCCCCAAGCCTGCAATAACAATTAGAGCTGATATTTATGGAGCCCTCCTGCACGTCCCCGCTTTCCTCCTCACAGTGACCCAGGCAGCGGGTGGCCTTAACCCCTTCTTGCAGATGACCAATACGAGTTCTGACAATTAAGTTCGTGAACTTGTTGCAACGATGTTGCTCACCTTTTTTGATATCAGAGGGATTATTCATTATAAATCTGTACCAACTGGACAAACAGTGAACCAAGTTTACTATTTGGAAGTGCTGAAAAGGCTGCGTGAAAACGTTAGACAGCCTTCTCCAACAGTTCATGGCTCTTGCATCACGACAATGCACCAGCTCACACGGCACTGTCTGTGAGGGAGTTTTTAGCCAGTAAACAAATAACTGTACTGGAACACCCTCCCTACTCATGTGATCTGGCCCCCAACGACTTCTTTCTTTACCCGAGGATAAAGGAAATATTGAAAGGAAGACATTT